>NW_009938747.1:17728-43098 GCF_000696875.1 Nestor notabilis | reverse complement strand
GCTGCGGGGTCCTTTCTCCTGTAGTTTCGGCGCGCCCCTCCCAGCGCCTGCTGCGCGCCGCGGGCAGGGAGGCTCCCCGCAGCCTCCTCCTTTAGATTCCCCCCGCCCGTCCCTTGTCTGAAGCTTGCCTTGCTTCTGTTGTTTCCACGCTTAAGCTTCGGGGCTGTCGTTTTACCTGCTTTGCTTTGGCACGCTACAGCGGTGCAAGTGCAAGCGGAACAAGAAAAGGCACGGAAAATGTTTCTGGCACATCAATACACATATTGGCCTTTTTTTTTTTTTTCTTTTTAGTCATAATTCTTGTCAGTTAAAATACAGAATTTGCGTTAGCAGCTTCTCTCTATATTTTTCTTAGCTTAATATTATGATTTTGGGATGCAGGATAATGATTTGACTTCTCTTTTGTTTTATAGTCTCACATAATGGCAGCAAAGGCTGTAGCAAGTACTCTGAGAACATCCCTTGGGCCCAATGGTAATAATAATTTTAATGCTTCCTTTTCAGTAATTATTTTTTGGTGTATTTTCTAGATTTTCTTTCATTCTTTGAATATGTTTTTAGGCTTGGATAAAATGATGGTGGACAAAGATGGTGAGGTGACTGTGACAAACGATGGTGCTACCATCCTGAATATGATGGATGTGGACCACCAGATAGCCAAACTTATGGTGGAGCTGTCTAAGTCTCAAGATGATGAGATTGGGGATGGAACTACTGGCGTTGTTGGTAAGACAAGGCTTTAAATTTAACTTAGATTTTCCAGCTTTAACATCAAGCTTATTTAGTTATTTTAAGAAATTTTGTGTGAAGTAACAGTAGCTTTTCTTTAGCACATTTTTAGATATTTGCTACTTAAGTATTCTTGTCAGTTCTTGTGTTAAGGCCTTGTGATAAGAAAGACACTTTCGTGGTTGCATTTTAAGTTAGTATTGCGAGTCCCCTTTTTACTTCCAAAATTTGTCTTCATGGTTTTCTGCCATAACCTTCTACTTGTCCTACTGTGGTGCCCATGCTTGTTTTTGGTCTAAGAGAGTGTAGTTTTCTTTCTAAGCATAGCAAATCCGGGGTTGTTTAGGGTTATTTTGTCATTCAGGAAAGCTTGAGCTGTTAAAATGATGCAGTAAAAGTCAGAAGGTGTACTCTTTAATTTTTTGATAATGTAGTAAATCGATGCTTTGACCTATGGAAGAGTAAATGTTATTTTAAAATCTTGTTTTATAGTTCTGGCTGGAGCATTATTGGAACAGGCTGAGCAATTGCTGGATCGTGGTATTCACCCCATCAGAATAGCAGACGGTTACGAGCAGGCAGCCCGCATTGCCATTGAGCATCTAGACAAAATCAGTGACAGCTTTACAGTTGATCCACAGAACATTGAACCTCTGATCCAGACAGCAAAGACAACTTTAGGCTCTAAAGTGTAAGTCACACAAAATTCAGAAAAATATATCAGTTTCCATTAAAAACACTTCAAGTTGAAAGGAGAAATCCTGGTGTTCTGATGGTTTATTAAATTGTTTATATTATTGGAGTGGCTGCTGCAGGCTCTTTTATGTTTGATTTTTGGCTAATTTCTCAATGGACTTAGGATGAAAAATTGTGCATCTTTTTCTTGAAAGGGTCAAATTTATTAGGTTCAAGAGCTGCAAAATCAATTTCATTCTAACCTGGTAATTCCAGATCTCTTCATCATAGTGAATTCCAAAAGTAATGGAGACCTTTTAAAAATAATTACATGTTATATTTCAAAAGCTGAGTTTGGGTTTCTTTCCTAATTAAAAAAAAAAAAAAAAAGTTTGTCAGGTTGTTCCATAACTGCGTATTTCGTTATAGGTTCTAAGCGTGTATAAATTCCGATGTTGTAAGGGCTTCTTTTGCAGAGCTATCTTCTTAATGGTGGGTTAGTGGTTATTGTGACTTGAACATTTTGAAACAAGTTCTCCTTGCTTCTTTCAAATCTGTATCTAGAGACTGTGTCCACAAAGACTACTTATACAAACTATACTGTGTACTCTGTTTTCTGCCATATTTAGCACCTTTGTTTCTGTGAACAAATAAGCAGGACCCCCTGTACTGTGTAACAGTTGTTAGCTATAGTGATAATTTTCCTGTTCAAGATTGATAGAATAGCTCTTTTCTTCCAAACTGTGGAAATGTAATGCAACTTTACCATATGCTTTTTTTAAACCTAGAGTTAACCGCTGTCACAGACAAATGGCAGAAATTGCTGTAAATGCTGTACTGACAGTAGCAGATATGGAACGTAAAGATGTTGATTTTGAGCTGATCAAAGTACAAGGCAAAGTGGGTGGTAGACTGGAAGATACACAGTTGGTTAAAGGAGTGATTGTGGATAAAGATTTCAGTCATCCACAGATGCCTAAAGTAAGTGATATCCTTGTTTGTTTCTCATCTGTAATGGTTAAGTAAGATTGTCTAGCCTGCTTCAAATGCTGCCCCAGCATTTCTTAAACATTTAAGCAGTGTTGTGGTTTGGCTTGTTTTTTGAACCATGTATCAACAGAGGAAGGGGAGAGAAGCATTAAATTTTTCCTGTTGGAAAAAACCCAGGTAAATTTACAACAGTCTTGAGAAATATGGCCAGGTGCAGCGTATGACAGGCACGCAGTTCTGTGACGAAGCAGAAATAATCATCTGTAATGTGTATTATGCTTGAGATGCTTAATGCAACTCGGTATCAAGAAATGCTTGTTAAGCTTTATGAGTTGCCTCGTCCTGTTTGGAACACCCAGAAGCTCTCTTTCTATTATATTTAAGATAGGTAAGGTCTACAAGTCTTTGTGCAGCATACTTCAGAAAAGATGGAGGCAACTTTAAATTTTGACTAATGTAAAATACATTTCTAGTAGTTGACAGTTTATCCTATAAAAAGGAAGACAAATGGAAAATGCCAGTCACATAGTACATAAAAGGTAGTTGTGAAGATGAGTATGTAGTATTTCTCGTAGTCACAGTGGACTGGGCAAGTAATGCTTTCCCTGGAGTGTTTTTCTGTTTGTGTTTTTGGGGGGTTTTAACTATAAAAAGACATCACTGGGAGAGATTTTTAATGGGCTTAAACAGTGTCTCCAAGCTGTGGAATTTGTTCTAGGTGAGTTAGAGACTTCTGAAAGAATTATTTAGGTATAGTTAGTTTCAATTTAGAATAAGTCAAATGATCTTTGAGTTTCCTCTTACCTCTGTGTTTTTATACATGTCTCTGTGTTTTGCAGATACAAGAAAGAGGTGTTACTGAGATCAAAACTCAATCTTGGTTGTTTTTTTTAAATTCTACAGGAGCTTAAAGATGCTAAAATTGCAATCCTTACTTGTCCATTCGAACCACCTAAGCCTAAAACTAAGCATAAGCTTGATGTCACATCTGTGGAAGATTACAAGGCACTGCAGAAATATGAAAAGGAGAAGTTTGAAGAGATGGTGAAACAGGTAAGATTGTTCCTTTGTTTTCTACATCTTTTCATGGCCGTTACACTAAATAGCATAGTGCATTGTTGTATTTCTGGAAATGAGCTGATAATCCTGGTAGGAGGCAACAACCAACCAATAATAACAAAAGTTAAATTTATGTAAGAAAGAGATGCCACACTGGTCTGAAATTTACTTTGGTGTCTATGTATGCCAGGTAGTTCTTTTTCAGACTTAAGAGAAAATTAGGAGAATTAAAATCATTAAGAGATTTTTTTTCATTACTTTGTTAGTTTTGATAAGGAGATGGATGTTGTGTGTTTCTTTCAGATAAAAGACACTGGTGCAAACCTTGCTATTTGCCAGTGGGGTTTTGATGATGAGGCAAATCACTTGCTGCTCCAGAATGAGCTTCCTGCTGTTCGTTGGGTTGGTGGAGCTGAAATAGAAGTAAGTGAAATCTTCTAGAACTGGGCTCTGTACCAGTTCTCAAACATTTCTTAGTAAAGTGCTGTAACAAGTAAGTTCAGGCTTTCTGGGTAGAACTGTGTAATTACTTATATGGGTAGGTATTGGAGAAAAACTGTAGGGGAACTGTGGGAAAAACCTACAATGAATGGGATTATGGTTTACAATGGGAGTGTATACATCTTGGCTAGGAATGTTTCTGCTTTTAGTCCTGCTGTTTGCAGAAAGAAGACATCACCTGAAATACTTTGAAGTGGTGGGAAGATAACCTTTTGGAGCAGGCATTTGACAGATTCTCTCCCACTAGTTTTATGTTATGAAAAAGGCAATTGAAAAGTCTTCTCAAAGTAACTGATGGTTGTTTGACTTCAGTTAATCGCCATTGCAACTGGAGGCCGCATCGTTCCTCGCTTCTGTGAACTCACAGCAGAGAAACTGGGTTTTGCGGGTCTTGTCCGAGAGATCTCCTTTGGAACAACCAAGGACAGAATGCTTGTCATTGAACAGTGTCAGAATTCCAGAGCTGTGACCATTTTCATTAGGGGAGGAAATAAAATGGTGAGATGCTTAGTTTGTTACAGATGTTTGATACGTACGTTGCAGAATGTGTAGTTTCTTTAAAAAGCCTCTTAACTCTTTGGGTATTTCTCCAAATTTTCCTTGCGGTGTGGACAAATAGAAGGGAAGGAGGGTTGTAGGCAGTCATGACTGTGTTAGAAATCACTTACTAGATTCACATCTTAAGTTTTTCAGTGAAAACTTGTTTTTCACTCTTAGATCATATAGTTCATAAATAGAGATGTAATTTTACCTGTGGATGCTCTTAATTTCTTTTTTTCTCGTGGGAGCGTCACCTTTATGGGTACAGACGTACCAGTATTTTTAGAAGATTGAGTTTTATTATAGATCTAGGCATGTAATCTCTGGTTTAGTCTAGTTAAGAAAAATTAAAAAGCCCAAGCCACCTCCCAAATGAGACCATTTTAAATGCTAACACACTTAACCTGGTTCTTGGTTGTAGTGTTAAATTATATTTAGTGTATGTCAAGTCCTACTCCAGGGGAAAACCTTAGGAATAAAAGAACATAACCTCTAGTCTGAAGAGTTCTGAAAGTATGCAAAAACACTGCTTTAAAGGTTACCATAACTTGTTAAATCTTCCTACATCTGTTGAAGCTGGGAGTTGACAAAAATTGTAGTCTGAAAATAATGTTGCCATTTAAATTTACGTGTTTTACGACTTGGAAATAGGCAAGATTGAAAACCTAGTGTAAGTTTTTGTTGCTTGAATTTACAGGTTTAACAAATAACACTGAAAAGGTGTTGAGGGTTTTTAATTTCTGCTCGGCCACTGGATGTCCTAATGTTTTATGTTGGGCAGTAGTATAACATAGCTGCATTAGAGCCATGAAAAGATCCTACAGTTTATTTGCAGTTTCCACTTCCGTGTTAGGAAATGCATCTTCATAGCCTTCAGTTATATATGTTGTAAAATACATGCTGATTTATAATTCCAGATCATTGAAGAAGCAAAACGATCTCTCCATGATGCATTGTGTGTCATTCGGAATCTTGTTCGTGATAATCGTATTGTATATGGAGGTGGTGCAGCTGAAATTTCTTGTGCCTTGGCAGTCAGTGAAGCAGCAGATAAGGTAAGAAAGAATAGTTACAACTTTCTTTAATTTATGAAGGGAAAACAAAGATTAGGTTTGTCTTAGGAGTTCAAAAAAAAAAAAAAAGTCTTCAAAGAGCTTCCAGAATGTACATGTTGTAGAACTTCCTGATGTTTGTTGATAACCAGTGCTGGAAGTTTTTTCCTTCTCTGTAAAATGTCATTCCCCGTGCCTTTTTCCTTTTATGATAAGAGCAGTTTAAAATGCTTTTAATTTGCAAGTAGTAGGTATTCATTCAGTTGATACTATTCCCAAGAAAATCTGTATATCACATATATTTTGTAGCTAATGTGAAAATCAGCTTTTGCTACCATTGGAGTTCATAATAGCTGTATGAACTTAAATTTCATTTCCTCTAGTGCCCGTCTCTGGAGCAGTATGCAATGAGAGCTTTTGCAGATGCCCTGGAGGTAATTCCCATGGCACTCTCGGAGAACAGTGGTATGAATCCAATACAGACAATGACTGAAGTGCGGGCTAGGCAGGTGAAAGAAAATAATCCTGCCCTCGGCATTGATTGCTTGCAGAAAGGAACAAATGGTAAGAACTGCAGTGTGGAGAAGGAGGAGCACAATGGGGTTTTCTTTCTCAGTAATCCTCTCGGGGTGGGGGGTTATGTGTTGTGGTTTTGGTGGGTTTTTTCTAACCTGTATGTCACTTTAGTTATGAACTCTTGCCCCTTGTCGTCATAAATGGGAATGCAGGTGGACAGTTATATGTGCGCCTACTAGATAGAAAATGTGTAGTTGCTTGAAAACCATTATTTGGTGGCAAGATGGGTCTTCAGCTCATCATTCAGCCACCTGTGCCGCAGGTCTTCCCATGACATCCTCACAGACAAGCTCAGGAAGTGCTGGCTGGATGGGTGGACAGTGGGGTGGATTGAGAACTGGCTGAATGCCAGAGCTCAGAGGGTTGTGATCAGCAGCAGAGTCTAGTTGGAGGCCTGTAACTAGTGGTGTTCCCCAAGGGTCAATACTGGGTGCAATATTGTTTATTTTAAAAGTGCTTTAACAAATTTGCTGGTGATGATGATATGTATCAGCTGGGAGGAGTGGCTGATACCCCCGAGTATCAGATGTGATATTCATGTGTTGCCATTCAGAAGGATCTGGACAGGCTGGAGAGTTGGGCAGAGAGGAACCTAATGAAGTTCAGCAAAGGGCATGGTTCTCCTTTTGGGGAGAAATAACCCCATGCACCAGTACGGGCTGGGGGCTCATGTGCTACAAAGTAGGTCTGAGATGGACCTGGGAGTCCTGGTGGGCAATGAGTTGTCCCTAAGCCAGCAGTGAACCAGGAAGGCCAATGATATCCTGGGCTGTGTTAGAAGGAGTGTTGCCAGCAGGTTGAAAGCAGGCCATTCTTCCCCTCTGCTCTTCCCTGGTGAGGTGTCACCTGGAATACTGTGTTCAGTTCAGGGCTCCCCAGTTGAAAAGAGACAGAGTTACTGCAGAGTCTCCAGCAGAGGGCTGCTAGAATCATTAAGGGTCTGGAGAGTTTCTCATATGAAGAAAGGCTGAGGAAATTGGACCTGTTCAACCTGGAGAAGAGAAGGCTCAGGGAGAATCTGGTCAGTGTGTCTGAGTATCTGAATGGAGGGTGTCAAGAGGATGGGGCCAGGCTCTTGGTGGTGCCAGGCACCAGGGTGAGAGGCAATGAGCATGAAGTAAAGCACAGGAAGTTCCACGTGAACATGAGGGAGAACTTCTTTACTGTGAAGGGGACTGAGAGTTATAATAGATTGCCCGGAGAGATTGTGGAGTCTCCTTCCCTGGACATACTCAAGAGCTGTCTGGACACAATCCTGAGCAATGTGCTGTAGGTGACCCTGCCTGAGCAGGAAGGTTGGACTAGATGACCCCCTTCCAGCCTCAACCATTCTGTGACTGTAATAAAAGCTACTCGGAACGAGGCAAGAGCAGGCACTCCTTTAAATACTGCGGATGTTTACTGATGGTAACCTTTGGGACGCAGTGTAAGACATTGTGTTGATGTAAATTCATAACCCTTGTTTGATTAGGTGTTTCTGCTTTACAGCATTTGAATTTTCACTTCTTTAGTAGTTGCTCTGCCCTTAATATGCCTCTGATACTTGTATATGGAAACTAGTTTGCAGAAAACAATGCAGAAAAGTGAAAAGCTGCCACTGTGGAAGACCTAGTTAGAAAAATATTTTGCATCTTAATGTTCAAAAATGTGTGGTAAGATCCCAGACATAAAACTCCAGTTTGCACAAATTGTTTCTCAACTATTGTGGCCAAGAGCAATGATTTTAAAATGTTCTTTACAATTATATTGAAATTACTGTGTCAGGTTAAATGTTTTATCTAGTTTTGAGGAGGGCATCTAATTCTTCTGCTTCTTTTTGGCAGATATGAAGCAGCAGCATGTTATAGAAACCTTGATTGGCAAGAAACAGCAGATTTCTCTGGCAACTCAGGTCGTTAGAATGATTCTGAAGATTGATGATATCCGTAGGCCTGGAGAGTCTGAAGAGTAAAGGCTGAAAAGCACAAAACATTAAGAGGGCCACCACAGTAGCGAAGACGGTAGTATTCTGATGCTTCATCTTCAGCTATTTATTTTGGATACTTTTCACGTACTGTAATGGCTAATTGTTGGAAATAAAACACAGTTGAGAACTGGTGGTTTCAAGACTTGTTTCAGAAGTATCATTGCAATTTTTCTTAGGTGTGAATAATCATAGGAAATACTTCTTGAGTGTGTAGGGGAAAAAAAGCATCAATAATGCCGTAATAAAATTCCATGGGTCCTTTTCCATTGCTCCTGTAGCTAATTCTATTAGCCGCTTGTATGCGAAGCCCACCAATTCTCATTTTTAGAGATCTGTCACTCTTCAGTGAAGCAAGCAGAAAATTATTGTAGCCTCCAGTAATTCTCATACATTAAATATATCAAGTATGAAGTTTCAGTCTGAAGATTTAAAGGAGCTGTATTTCATGCTTCTGGTTGGTTCCATTTTTCTTCTGTTGGAGTACCCTGTTCCTGATGTATGTGCAAGGAGTTGTTTTCAAGGCTAAACATTAAGCCAAGTGGGGTTTTATCTGTCTATTCTACTACAGCTGAGTGTGCTTACTTGCTAAGTCGCAGGTATTATCTTAGAATGGTAGAGTAAAATTTACTAGTAAGGTGGCTCGCTTGTGAAGCTACTAGCAAGAAAGAAGTGGTAGACCAGAACTGGTGTGCAAATCTTTTTGCAAATTTCAAAACATAGGGAACTATTGAAAATACTGACTCAGCGTTACTTGTGTTATGTTTCACGTGCTTCATTTTGAAGTTTTAGAGCTTAGTAGTACAGAGGAAATGTTCCTGTTCAGCTAGCAGGTCTTGTTCTAATAATTACTTGTACTAATGTACCCCTTCCACTTCATAGTGAAGTTGTACATGTGATAGGAAGTGAGAAAAGTTACTCACATTTTACTTACATTTTACTAGTGTTTCCCTTCAACTCCTATTTGCTGTTGTGGTTTAAGCCCTGCTGGCAGCTAAGCACTCTGCAGCTCCACAGGGGATGGGGGAGAGAACCAGATGGGTAAAAGTGAGAGAACTGGTGGCTTGAAATAAAGGCAATTACACATGCAAGCAGAGCAAAACAAGGAATTCATTCACCACTTCCCATGGGTGGGCAGCTGGTCAGCCATCTCCAGAAACACAGCGTTCTCTCACCAGTAATGGTTACTTGGGAAGACAATTCCCAAAATGCTGAGCATTTTTCCCCCCTCCTCCCTTCCCCCAAACCGTTATAGGTGAGCAGGGTGCTATATGGCAGGGGCTATTGCTTTGGTTAGAGCCGGTTACCTGCTGGGTTGTGGCCCCTGCCAACCTGCTGCGCACCCTTAGCCTGCTTCCCAGGGGGTGGGGATGGAGCATGAAGCAGAGGCAGCCCTGGTGCTGCGCGAGCACTGCTCAGCCACAGCTAAAGCATGAGTTTGTTTTCAGCATCGTTTTGGTCACAAATCTGATGCATAGCACCATGCCAGCTACTGTGAAGAAAACACCTCGTCCCAGCCAGAGCCAGTATACCTGGCCTGTCTGCATCCAGGAATCCCATAACCATTCTCTGCTGCTGGATGGCCCCACCAGGAGGGTGGAGCAGACAGGAGAGAGGACTCTGTGCAGACGCTGGAGTTTGTTTTCAGCATCGTTTTGGTCACAAATCTGATGCATAGCACCATGCCAGCTACTGTGAAGAAAACACCTCGTCCCAGCCAGAGCCAGTATACCTGGCCTGTCTGCATCCAGGAATCCCATAACCATTCTCTGCTGCTGGATGGCCCCACCAGGAGGGTGGAGCAGACAGGAGAGAGGACTCTGTGCAGACGCTGCTGCAGCAGCCAGGCAGGGGGGAAGCTATGGTTGTGCTCTGCAGACGGTGCATGTAGTTGCTGCGCAGCACCAGAGCTTAGGGCTCATTAACACTGGACACAACCCCAGTGTGATGGGCTGGTAGCTTCTCAAGAATGTGAGCTGAGACCTGGTGACGGTGTGTTGCCTTCAGGGTTGCCTTTTCGTCTAAGGGCAAGTTTTGACTGTAAACCCCTGCCTGGCTCGAGAAGCCTCTTGGAACTCAGGACAATTTACTTCAAAACTTGCGAAACCATGTGGTTTTGCTGACGTGACTTATGGAAATACAGGTTTTGTGCTCTGTAAATAAACATTTTTTTACTGTTCGACCAGATCTTAATATGGGAGCTCTGAAGCTCGGTCACGGAACTTTGAGACAACTGTACAAAAAGGAAGGCCTTTTGGAGGCTCGTACTTCAACATAATGAATGTATAGCACTAGCATTGTCAATAATTGGTGCATGGAGGCAATTGGAAGGCAAACAACTGTCATCACAGTGTGCAAGTATTAAGCCAAATTAATGAAACCAGTGCAGCTCAAACTGGTATATGGTTTCAAATGGTGATGGTTGAATTTGTGCTTTGAAAAAACACATACTGAGAATACCAGTACTGTGATCTTGTGTTGTGGTCTGCCTCTGGTGAAATAAAACAGGGCAAACGTAGCTAAATAACGGTAAAAATGTGGGAGACAAGCACTGGTATTTACATTAATCATGGGGTGCTTGTCTGTAACCATCAGGAAGTAAAAGGCTTGCCTAGTTGTGTATGGGGCTGAGGGGTGTCCCCTCAAGTGCCACTCCGTTACTCGAGGGAAAAGGCGAGGTTCACCGCTGGAGGGCAACACACGCCTGTCACTGCTGTCAGCGGGCTGGAGCACCGGGGCAGGCCTTTCCCAGCACCCTTGACATGGCACAAGTATGTCAACAGCAAGACCTGAATCCTTCCGGATCCCCCTCAAAGGCTCGGTTACTTCAGCTAGTTTCATGTGCCCTCAAATCCAGGTTTTCACATCTTCCTGGGACTCTTGCCCTGGCTCTGCCTTGTCCCGCTAGTTCTAGTTCCTCTGTTATGAGCTAAGTTTTCCCAGTCTCCTTTCTTAGTCTCTCCTGCTGCATTCCCGGGCCTGGGCTCCTTTCCTTCTCCAGTCCCTTGCACCTCTACGCTGACACAGCACTCATTTTTGCAGGCACATGAGCAAGGCTGCCAGGAGCAGAGCACACAGATTCCTCTCCAGCCCTTGGGGTCATACCCAGCCCATAGCAGCTGTGGGGGGCATGCACCCAGGGCTGGGCTCTGGCTTCGGGTGTGCTGCAGTGATTCGGAGAAGTCAGGTCTGAGCAGATTTTTGTCAGGAATAGTGTTAAGCAGAGCTGTGAAACAACATTCTGGTTTCTCTGCAAACTGACACTCTTTAAGAGAGAAGAACCTGATGTTTGATCTTTTCTGATTGTGTTCTGCATGGGAAAAGATGCCTCATAATGTCTTGTCTGAACAAGCTGATCTGACGAGCTTACAGGCAACAGGGTCTTAAGTGCAAGTCAAGCAGTCTTGCTAACACATGGGTCTGCTAGCTCTGCCGGTAATACCAAGACAACTGGGTATTAGGATACCTAGACCCAGACCTACCTAAGCTAAGATGACTGGCTCCAGGTCCTGTCCAGGCTGTATGTCTTTATGAAAAGGCTGTACAGAAAAGAGGGTGCCATGGGAGCTGCTCTCCTCTGCAGCAGAATGGCATGACTGTCCCTTATGCTGTAACAATTACTGTTACATTGGCCATACACCCTCTGGACTCTCCCATCATCCAAGGAGGGATAATTCAGTTGTGAGCTTTGGTTCAGGGAGAGTAGCCTTGTTTGTCCTCCCTGCATACAAGTGCCTCTCCATTTCACTTCTTGGAGGATTTCCCAGGAGCTCTCTGCCAGGGAACATTTCTCACCGTGTTAAAGAGCCAATTAAATGGACTGACAGTGTTTGCTTTGTAAACAACTCATCTCTGTGATACAAGAGGGGCAGCTTGCTGAACTCAAATGACTTAGGGGCAGAGCTTTAGTACATTCTCTGTAAGATATGGACCCTGCGATACAGGTCTGGTGTACATGCAGTAGGATCCACATCCTTGTGAGATGCCTCCCTGGGACCAGTAACTGTTATGGTGAGGCTCCTGCCCTGCAGTGCTGAATGGCAGCAGCATGGGCACTGAGAGAAACAGGTCTGCCAGCTCTCTGGTGCCTGAGTGCTTACCAAATATGGGACACTGCTGTCAGGGCCCCCAGTGCTCTCCCCTTGCTCCCCGCCAGGGGTTTGGCTACTTGCACTCAAGGCCATCTCTGGCATGGCACATCTGTGGCACCTTGAATCACACTGCTGAGGAAAGTGATGGGCGTGAGAAAGAGCTGGGAGAATCCTTCCCGCATCTGCTCCAGAGCTGTGTTTAAGCTCACGCCTGTGCCCTTCCTCCTTGCCTGAGCTGTGTTTCAGCTGTGCCTGTGCCTTGCTGCTACTGATGATGGTTTGACTTCCTGGCTTGTCCTTAGCCTTGCCTCGTCAAGTTGGACTTGCCTAAGTGACCCTGACTCTTCACTGCCCCAGGTCACTGTGGCTGGACCTGCTCTGCTTTTCTTGCATGGCTACAGTGATGTCAAGGAGCTCTGGAGGAGAACAGTGGCCAGAAGTCTGGAAGGAACACCCTAGAAGGCCACTGGAGGAGACCTAACTCTTCAGGATGGGCAGTGTACAAGCAAGAAGGGCTGTGCAAGCAAAGGTGGAGCGAGCAAAGGGAAGCTGAGGAACCTCAAGGAAGTCAGCAAAATCTGTTCACCTGCTTACAGTGAATGTTGGACACCTGGGACTTCAGTCAGGGAAAGAAGAAGAAAATATTAGAATTGGGAAAACAGATGTAAATGTGAGTAATGTTATCAAGGATTGCTGAAGGCATCAGCTCTGTGGGATGGGGTACTACCATAAGTGCACTCTCCCACTCAGAAAAGTCAAGCAGCTGAGTAACACAGGATGCTCAGTGTGGATTCTAATGCTTTTTCTGTTTGCAGTAGGGCCCACAATGGGATACAGTGTTTTCTGCCATGAGGAAAAGATCACAACTGCATCAGCTTCATCTTCAGAGTATCCCAATGCAGTAGCCAAAGGGAGAACAGCAACGAGGAACTTCAAAATGCTAAGGGTGATCTAAGGTGCTGGACTTGGCTATTCAACTGTACTGAGTTCGTATCTCAGGGATTCCCATTCTGCTCAGCTGAAACTTCACTTTTCTGCCTCCATCCAAATCAAGAGAAATTTACTTCTTCCTTCTCTGCACCAGCTGGCTGTGCTGCCAAGGGTTATATATTCCCTCCCCTGAACTCCAGTGTGTCATCGGGTTCTCAAACTCATGGGGGGAAAAATATCAAAGATGACTAAATTTGAAGTTTCTATCTCTCTGCAGGCTCCTCTCAAGTCAAAACCTGCTGAAAGCTGAAAAGTGTCTTTGAGGAATTACCACCATGTACTTGACCTGTTCTTATATTTTATTTTTTTTCGGAGATGGGATATTGGATTATATTAGCCCTTTGGTCTGATGTGGTAGAGGCATTCTTACTACCTAAATATGACTATGCTGAGGCAAGCTTTTCAAACTTCGTGTTTAGATAAAACCAGCTGATTTAAAGAACAAGGAATAACTGGCTATCACTGGTGAACTGACATAATGTTTCTGATTCTCATAAGGCAACTATCAAAATTATGAAGCTGCCTGTCCTGGGTTCAGCTACAGCAGTCATTTTTTCTCCTTCTTAGTAGCTGGTGCAGTGCTGTGTTTTTGACTTTCAGTCTGGGAACAATGCTGATAACACCGATGTTTTTAGTTGTTGCTGAGTAATGTTTACTCTGACCAAGGACTTTCTCAGTCTCATGCTTTGCCAGAGAGGAGGGGAAGCCAGGAGGAAGCAGAGGCAGGACACCTGACCCAAACTGGCCAAAGGGCTATTCCATACCACAGCACGTCATGCCCAGTATAGAAACTGGGGGGAGTTACCCGGAAGGCCCAGATCGCTGCTCGGGTCAGGCTGGGTATCGGTCGGCGGGTGGTGAGCGGTTGTGTCCTTTTCCCTTGTTATTCCTCTTATCATTATTATTGGTAGCAGTAGTGGTTTGTATTATACCTTAGTTACTGGAGAGCTGTTATCTCAACCCGTGGGAGTTACATTCCTCCGATTCTCCTCCCCATCCCTCCGGGAGCGGGGGGAGGAAGGAAAAGGGGGGGAGTGAGCGAGCGGCTGCGGGGTTCCAAGTTGCCGGCTGGGCTTAAACCACAACACTGCCTTAGACTTTTATAGACGTTTTTAAATGTACCTCTTTTCCTGCAACATAGCCCAAAGTTACGGGAACAGTACATACCATTATATCTGGCAGAAAACAAATACAATTGTTTTATATTTGAGTTAATATTGTACCACTTCAATAATCAAAAAAACTTTAACTCATTAAAACTTACAGAGATGCCACTGAAGCAGCATTGCTTTCCCTCTACATTTTTTTATTAGTTGGATATTACATGAACAGTCTTGAAAATATCTTCTTGAATTCACATTTGATTTGTGGTGGTTTGTCCTTAAAAGAAAAATAAAAATAACTCAAATATTTTAAAGTCTCACTTGAACTTAAAGATTTTGTGATTTCTGATACAGTATAGTACTTTCCTTACCCCATGCAAAGAAAATCATCTGTTTCTCTCAACCTCATAAGTAACCAAGCTGATGCCTCAAAGATGTCATTCATTTTTTCACTCCAGGAGGCAATGGTTTCCCTGCTGGCACAACCAGAGCCAGGGACACAGGGGACTATCTAGTGTCGCCTCAGCTGCTCTGATCTCAGGGCATCAGGGCCTCAGGCTGTCTCAGTTTCAAGAAGCTGATTTGATTTATGAGCCTTATAGCACCTAGTTCTCAGAGCATCATAAAAAACCTGTCCAACATTAAAACTGCTGAGTTCCTGCTCTCTAACTGGACTGTCTCATGGTGAACTTCTCTACCAGCTGCTCATATTTATCACTCACTGACTGTTCCCTTCATCCAGCTCACAAGTGAAAAGCTCTCTGTCATGTCCTGACCTTTCTCCCACGTGTACACCCCTGACTCCTCTGCTGCCAGGTATGTGTCCCCGTAACCCACTGGCAGGACCTGCTGGTCCTCACACTCAGCTGGGTTTTCCAGTGAACATAAAGCTTCTTCAAGGAGCCTTGAGCCATCTTTTGATGCACTTGCCCCAGGTAGTTGTCAATTCTCCCTGCTCTCTGCTGCTCTTTGAATTTGAGTCTTGGTCTGAGCTGACAATTAGCTGGTTTCCTGGTTTTCACACTCAGCTACTGTGCTGGCTGGCATTTTGCAAGTGCCTTGACGAGACAGTTAGATATGAAGTCTTCTCATTAACACATTTCTTGTAATTGGAAGAAGGCCAAAGGCTGGGAGAGGCAAGTTTCCAGCTCTGCCTTTAAGGGCAGCACTAATAGTTAAGGTTAAATGAGTGCAAGTGTTAGTGACTGAGAATGAGCTCAGAGGACCAGAGGGTGATGTGTGGCAAGTGCTGGGGAAGCAGGAGTGACTGAAATGACTGAAAATCCATGCTTGGCTGAGTAACTTTGGCACAAGGTTACAGTGGCACATCCTTTCAATGCTTGTTGCACTGCCTCTCTTTTCAGCTATGTTGACTCACTCTCTAAGAAAAGCTACTGCTACAGATCCCATGGGAGCTCCATTTCTGACTATTCAGGATCTGGGTCAGGATCTCTCTTGCTCCTTCATGCTGGGACCATGCAAATGCGCAGGAGATTGACAGATCAGCACAGTCTTCCTTGACAAAGAAAGTTTGCAGCAATTTCTTTTCTTTTGCTAATACAAGATGTATGTAGCCTCCAGCTCTGGCTTGTTTAGGAAGAGCAGAGAACATAAGCAGAGATGTGTCTTTTTCAAAACTGAGCATTGAGTATTATTGCTTTTGAGTAGAAGTGCAGAAGTTCAGTGGATGCTTAGCAGTAGTTTCATTTCTTGGATGAAACTAAGTATGGGAGAAGATGAAATTTTGTTTTGGAGAGACCACTCTGGAGCTGGTGGGAAACAGGTCACATTACTAAGTTCCAGGAAAATCTTGATTCCTGATGCAGGGGTTAGTGGGTATGGGTGTTTGAATCCTTGGTGCACTCCCAGCATTAGAAGCTTCAGTCACTGCAACGCAGCAGTGCAAGCACCTGAGGGACTAAGCTGTGGTAATGAGAATCCCCATAGTCAAACTGTCCCTTTAAGGTATTGCAAAAAACAGATTCCACTTTGCTTCAAGAAACTCCTCTGCAGGTAAGGCAGAATGGGGAGAGGACCTTTGCACGCCAGTGTGGGATTATAATACCTACCTCTAAGCCTGAGCTGTAGGCTCTGCTCCAGGTCGTTAGAGGTAGATGGGTTAGCTCCTATGAGGGTTTAAGTAGTGCCACAGATGAGAGAGCAGAGGTCTTGCAGAGCACACAGAGAAGGTAATTCAGCAGCTCTGATGTCCTGATTGTACAAATCAGAGACCTGGTCCAGTTGGCTTCTGGTCTATGTGCCAGGATTTCTGTGTAAGACAGGACCTCAGTGACCTGTAGCAGCGCATACTCAGGCTCTGCTCCATCATGGAGGAGGGATACAGAAAAGGTGCGCAAGAAATCATTTACACATACCCCAGTTTATGTGCTGCCAGAGTTTATCAACCCCTAGTCCAGGTATGTTGAATTTATCCTGTGTACAACTTACCAACAGAAAATGTGTATATTTGTGCTCTCTGTGTACTAACATAACTGACTATCATGGCAAAGCTGCAGGCCTGAAAAAGTGGGTTTCAGAAGGCTATAAAGCCCTCTCTCAGGAACTATTTATAGCTATTTCCTAATTATTAGCCTATCAACAGCACTATAACGAAAGAAAATGTGGAGATGTGAAGACAATCCAATAAATTCCTCAGCTCTGAGACCATGAAGTCTGTCTCAAGACACGTATTAGCTGATTTTCTGTTCTTAAATACTTCTTTTCAGCCCCAGGACACAGGGGAGAAATTACTTTCCTTAGTGACTGCCCAGACATGACTAGCACGTTAGTGCTTACCTGACAAGCTATACCAAAGGGTAAGGTTTAGTCTTTTAATATAAGTAGTATGCGTCTACATGAGCTTTTCCCTTGTCTGCAGGCTGACAGGCTGTAGCCCTTGGTTCCTAATTGCAACAAAGTGATTTGGCGGTGAAATGGTGAACAGATTTATCGCTAAAGTAAATATATGTTCAAATGGCAAAGACAATGAAGGCTAATGAGGGAGATTTGCAAAGTAACAGCTTTGTTAATCAGAGTGGAAATTGCTGCCAACATCCCATTAGATCCTGGAATAAAGAGAAAAGCCAGAAAAGTGAGCTGAACACTATCCATCTGAAAGTGAGCCTGCCTTGCAAATGGTCTGGTTTTGCTCTTGGTAAGGGAAGGTTCCTCACCTCTAGCAAAGATTTTCCCATTCCCCTTTCTTTTTCTTTACCATCCTCTGATTAGGATTAGCTATGGGAAAATAACAATTTCCCCATGCCATTGTCCTCAGACCCTAAAAACAAGAAAGTTTATAAGCAGGGTTGTGAAATCCAACTTAATCCAACCTGAGCATTGATTCTGACACGCTACTCTGCCCTGAATAATTCTAACATGTGGAGCTACCCAGCCATGCTCCATTAGCAAGCTGAACAGTCCCAAGAGCCACTGAAGAACGGCAAAATCTGTACCAGAGCTTGGTGAAATGAGTAGCTGTGCCAAAAACCAGGCACACAGGAAACAGGACCTGGATCTGTATAGATGCTATTGCCCCTGCCTTCTCCGACATTAGAAATTTAGAGCCTATATGGATTGTGGTGAGGTATGCACTTACCATTGCTGATATAAGGTCCAAACTGCATGACTATAGGCTGGTCTATTTTAATCAACACGAGATAAATGAGTCATTAGGTGATCCAGAAAGGAACTACTGGAGCTCTCAGAGGAAATCATTTTGACTAAACAGAGAGGTATTGGTTTTGGTGCCTTTCTTTCGTTGGGAATAAATGTTCCAGCAACAACAATGCCCCAGATACTTTACTTCTGTGGAAATACTGTGTGGGGTTGTGCAGATAGATATCTTTGTTAGCCTTCATGAATTATCAGCCAACCAGCCCAGCAGAAATGATTGCAACTACAGCAAAATGCTAATGTCTTTGAATGAGACCAACTTAAACGTTCATGCCATTTTTTCTGTAGTGATTTAGTCTGTGGCAAGAGATACGGAATTTAAGTTGCAAGTATGAAATTCGGGTTTGGTCTAGAGTTATTACTGTTGTGTGGCTGAGTGGCAGGGCTGGCTGTACCCACACCTAGCATACTTAAACCATTAATTTCCCCAGCAGTCCAGGAACTCCCTGACTACTCAGCTGCATATATGAGGCAATGGACTGATCAAAGACAGTGGGCTGATTTGAACTGAACTCCTTGCCACCCTCACAATTAAGTGGTTGGCTACTTGCTGCAAGAGCTGCAGAGGGGAGTTCCAGACTGCCCTGGAGATCCCCCCATGCAGCTCCTGCTGTGCCCTGACCAACTGATAATGTTTCAGTACGTAGATTAACATTACGGGTAGAGAATGTGGCCATCCCAGAGACTCCCTATTAAAATTCTTCATATGTCAGCTGAAATCACATAGTAATGAAAGCAAAACAAGAAATATTGGTTCTGACCTCTGGAGGCTGAGGTATTGGCACACACAATGGGAAAGTGATGGCAACCACAATGCAGGCAGAGCAAGGAGTCCAGTGTATTGTAAACTTAAGAAAAGGTGGAAGGAATTCAAGGTTCTTGTTTCAAGGAATTCAGTCCCAAGCTGAAGTCCAAGGTAGGAGCTAATGGTAAGAAGGGGTGAAAAGGAAAATGAGAACTCAGGGTCAGAACTTCCAGCTCTTTGCCTGCCTCTGGGAGAACAGTGTTATGTCTACTGGTTAAGGAGATCTGAAGTCAGGATTAATGAATACTGTTTCCAGACCCCAGTTGCTGGGTGACCTGACTTACAGCTCAGGACTTTGCCCTGTGTCCAGACTTTTCATCAGTGAGGTTTCCACCCATTGAGCCAAAGCTGTTCTTGGTGGTGGGTGGCCAGTTACCTTCCCCCATCATTCCTTTGGCCAGTGCCACATACCACATGCCATACACTCATCTCTCTCCTGCAGTGACAGAAGAAGAGGAAAGGACAGGGGCATCCTGTTACAGCCAGATCTCTGCCAGCCCTATCCAATTCCTGACATGCCCTTGTGCAGTCAGGAACTGGTGGGAGGGTGGCAAGCTTCTCAGGGGCAGAATTGCTGCCTATTGTGGCTCCCACTTAATCCTCATATTTCCCTTATGGAGCAGTAAAGAAGAGACCAACAAGTTAAGCAGTTCCTGAGGTAGCTCAGCAACAGTAAACTCAAACAGAAGCTGGCAATGGTTATCTTCAAAGACAAGCAGAAAGCCACCAGGAGGCCCAGCATCCCTCTGCCCTAACCTCCTCCAGCACTGGGAATAGAAGCCACCCAACCTGCCTGCTGAAGTCCACTCCTACCCTGCTACCAGCAGCACCCAAACAGCAGCTGCTCTCGTGCAAGTGTTTACTTATGTTTCTAGATGAGTGATAAACAGTCCTGGTGGAATAAAGGTGCTGCAGTCTCCTCTAAAGTACTATGAGCAGTATAGGTATAACCTGAGGACACAAGTGCATGCCTCTTCTTGCTACAGCAGTGAGTCAAATGAGTGAGAGTAGCACCTCTCCCAGCCCAGTGAAAGGAGCCACTGAGTTGTACACTAGGCACCCTATATTGCTTCTTGAGAGAGTAGTCTTACAAGGTTTTGTTTCAAGGGGTACTTCTTCTGCATCAGGATGACCCCCATGAAACTGGAATAGTGGACTGGCAAGTGATAAAGAAGCAGGACTGAAGGACTGAGAAAGATGTAGAAAAGAGAAAGCAAGGGAGAGAAAAGAAATAACAACACACAAGAAAGACCCCTGAAAGCTCCTCAGGAGCTGAAGGAGGGAAAATAACCAGCTGAGCCAGGTGCAGGGTGGCACTGGGTACAAAGCAAGGGGACTCAGATCTGCCTGTTTTGAGTAGCTGTTTGCAGACATCTCAGCAGCAATCATAGCAACAGGACTGTTTTTCCTGAAGCCAGCTCTAAATAGTTAGATGTCAGATACAAACTAAATAACAGGCTGTTTTACCACTTAAGATATGGATTCTTTCTCACTATCTACTAAGAAACCTGTGAGCAAAGCTCAGGTGGAAGCTGCACTCAGAGTTAGCCCACAGAAGGTGGCTATCATGGTCTAGAGCGAGACCAGGAGCCTCATGTGATTTAACCCTGAGACACAGGAGCCAGCCAGAGACATGTGTCCTCAGTGGGGTGCAGCTTGTAGACAGCAAAGAAGGGTTACAAGTGCAATTAGTCTGTATGACAACTGTGACCACCTTCTGTCACCACCCTGGGCCAGGCCAAATCCCCCTTCCTCCCTCTTTTGCACAAAGCTGGGCCAAGACACAGGGCTTATAAACATGCCCAGCTGCCTGTCAGCCCAAGGAAAAACAACAAACACCCACAGCAGCAGGCAGGCCTGTATATGGGCAAGCCCAGACTATTGGCTGGCATGGCTGGCTGTCAGATCTTGGACAGACCGTAAGTAGGGAAGTCTAGGATACTGGAGAATCATTCCTGGATTTAGTAGTGGTCAGTTCTCTTCTTGTGGTCAGCACTGGCACGGATAGCCCAGCACAACACAAGGAGAACTAAAACTATAGTAGCAAGATGCTGTGCAACCCAAGCTACAGGATGTGGGAAACACCAAGGCAGTTCCTTTGATGTCTCTGTCTAAGGCGTTCCCTCCAGTTCATGCATCTCCACTCAGCCTAACAGCTGAAACTCTATGAGCCATTGCATGTTTCCCAATCAGGAACCAGATGTCTTCTGATCCAGCCACTTTCACTCCTGTAGCTCTTTGTCCTTTGGCATGACAATGGGTTTTTTTATGACTTTTCATGGCTCCTCAGCTACAAGCAGCTCTAGAAGACATCAGCTGGGATGCAGTTGTCACCAGAATGTTCCTACGTGAGTGAGAATGAAAGGTAACAAATTCCCACCATCTCTTTCTATCCCTGTGCTCAGAAGGACAGTTGTTCACAACAGGGTCATATTTTGTAGGGTTTTTCTATCAAAGCTCCGGCTTGCTTTGTCTTTGAAGTGAAAGTCAAAACTCAAGAATAAGCAGTGTTGGCAGAGGCAGGCACAGGCACTAGGCTGTCCTGCATCTGCCCTATCACATTTCCTGGCCTGAAATGCTTTCCCCCACTCATTTTTGGAGTCTGGTGCTCAGTCTCTCTACAAGTCTCAAGACCTGGCATCTGTGTGCCCAGAGGGAAGGGTCACACAGGACAGTCAGAATGCAGTCTTGCTCAGGAGACAAGGTTGCGAGGTAACTCTGGGGAATATGGAGAATTACTCCTCTGCTGCCCTTCCTAAAAAACTTCAATCACAGTTCCACTAATGATACCTAACTGGGTTTAAGTGGGAACGGATACAAGTAACAGTGTCAGTTGGTAAAGCAAAAAGATTATATGCTCCAAGCTTCTAGAAATTACACCAAAAGCCTACTGGAAAGGTCCTGAAGGCTGGACTTCTGCCCTGCCTTTGGTCACGGGGTCAGCCAATCCAATAGGGTGACTTTCATTAGTCTTCATATAGAAGGAGGAAATGACATTGATCCCGCTATCCACCTGGGTCCTACCCTCCCTTTTCTGCCCTGCGTCCAGCCAGCATCATGACATGGTCTATGTGCTGGGGACATTGCTGACCTGTGGTTAGCCCAGATAATTTGCTTAAGTGCTCTCTTCAACAATCAACATTTTAATTCTGAGATGACTCATTTGTGCCACTGTTTGACCATTATCATAGCCTGGGCCAATCACTTTCATATCTGCCTGCGATTTCACATCTCTGTATAGCAAAGATCTTCCACTTCCACTTTTTCCTACCAACACTTCCTAACTGGAAGGAGTGTTATGACCAAGGGATCTGTCCAGTTAATGGTCCCAGTCTTAACCCATTACCCTGTCCCTGCAATACCAAAGTGCCGGCCCATGCCTTCTGTACATCCTGCAGGTTCTTGTCTGCATCACAATCCCGAGGCTGCTGCTGAGCGTGACTGTTTAGGAGTGTACACACAGAATAGGGAGCAGAATCTGTACTGAGGTGCAAAAAGGGGATCCACGTGTCCTACCAAGAGCCATGGGATCCATGCTCCTATCCTGTGCATGCAGTATGCTGCATTAGGCACTAGACCCTGGATTCACACTTCTTGGACCGCGCAGATGCTGCTGCCAGAACTCACATAGTCTGGCGAGCTCTGTAATTACCCAATTTATCTCTTCGTTCCACCCTGGAAAGGAGTGAAGTACTGGGTCTTTCCCTCCCCTTTGGAGCCATCTGATGCCTCTTCGGGTATGACACCAGATCCTAGTGCCTGCATTAGCTGAAATGTTACCCTTTACAGCACCGGGCACTCAGCCAGCCCTCCTGCACCAGTGGATGCACATGCGAAGGGCCAGCATGTTTGCACGCAGCTCCCTTCCATTCAGCCTCTCCCAGCAGCTGCTGTGGGGGTGATGGGGACAAGCAGATCTGCTTTCAGACTCCCTGGGGGGGGGCTTCAACAGATCTGTTTATTCATTGATTTAAGAAATCCAGCTGCAATTATGGTTAAGCCACTGAGGAAAGGAGCCCAGGCTGGGGGCTTGGCTCAGGGCCACTGTGCTCACTGCTGTGCTTGCTCCATTGTAACCCTGCTCACACCACCATCACACATATGGTGCAGCCACAATGCCAATTTCAACACTTAGCTACATATCACACAACTTCCTGAAGTAGAAACCCCTTCTGCCAAAGTCTTGAAGTTCTGTGATAAAGGAGAAACGATCCTAGTCTTTGCCACTGCTCACTCTCAGTACCATCTGTCACATCATCTTTGTCAGGCAGCACTGAGTCCCTGATCCTCATCAACATGATTGGCTTCTGCAAAAAAACAGCCTTGGTCCTGTTTAAACCAGTTTCCCCAAAGATGTCAGTGTTCCACCTGTAGTAGTTTTGTATTTACCTTCAAATCATGGATGAAAATGTTGACCGTTTTCAACTGTTGATCCCTGCAGAAGCCAACCAAAACAACCAAACAGCATTTCCAGCTGACAATTATTTCTCTTGTCCATTAAAAGTTCTCAGTTCACTTAACTATGCTATATTGACTTGGCATGGTACATCTTCTTAATCAATACAGCATAGTCCAATTTTCTTTATATCAATAGGTCATGCCCTGCAAATTGTGTAGCATAATGCTCTGAAATTACTTTACCAAACACAACCTTTTTAGCAAACAAAATGCTGAGTATCACATTCCAAAAAGCCATGTTCCTAACCTGTAACTCTCTATTAGCAATCATCTGTATCAGATTTTCCTTTATTTTTCATTAGATAGTTGTCAGCTACCTGGCCTTTAGAACCATTAGGGCTTCTCCACTTTAAATACAGGAACTGTGTTGGTACCTTAACACTCTTCTGCTATTCCTACAGTAATCAAAGAGTAATTAAAGCCAAATCTCAGCAGGCCAAAGTTGTGCAGTATTTACTGCCTTTTGGGGTAATGAAACATTCTAAAAGATGGAAATGGACAGAAGAAAACTGTATCTTGAACAGGGTGAGCGCAGTGCTGGTTGATAAGGTAGGTTGGGGAGTGGATGGAAGACACAAGGGATAAGTGACGTAGGGAGCAGGAGAAGTACAAGAGAGTAGTACGAAGGTGATGTTGCTGAGAGAAGAATGAATGAAAGGTGTTTACCAGGTGATGGGTAGTAGAAAGGGAATGTTAATGAGGAAGGTAAGTAATAGTAAAATTCCATTGGGTGAGAAGATGCTGGCAAAAGAGAGTTGGAGTCAGCTACGGAAGAGTGTGTGCAGGAAAGGATCTGAGGTGAAAAAAAGCTGGCATCTAGTGCATTTTTAAAAGTTATTAAGCCACTGAGAATGGGAAATGAGCTGGGCATGTTTCCAGCAATAGGGTCAGGCTAGGAGCTGGAAAGGATTACCAACAGCATAACCCAGGAGGCTGGAAAGAGGTAGTAAAGTAAGAAGAGCTTCTAAACCCTAATTCTCTACTTGCTACATCTTTCCAGGATTAAAATGTGCACCTAGAAGGACACTGTGGGATTAGAAGAGGTGTGTTGCTAGGGAAGGGTTAAAGTGGTGATACAAAATGAGGGAAGGAAGATCTTCTAAAGGGGTAACCAGGCATCTAAAAGAGTGTGAAGGACATTCTCATAGGACCTGAAAGCGGGTCCCAGGGTGGAGGAGGTGTGCTTAGGCTGGTGTTGGATAGTCTTCTCAACATCGTCATCAGTTCCAGCTACCATTTGCAGCCACATGCTGGGAGCTTCCCAGCACCTCCGCCCCACTGGCCTGAAGCCACCCTTCAAGGGTCCTGGTGGAGGCCCAGGCAGCATCCAGGGGTGGTGCCTGCCTTGTGCTGGTTGCCCTGAGATGGCTGCAGGCTCTGTCATGCCCCTGCTATCCCACATCAAGCAAGCCCTACGGACATTTTATTATGAAGGAAAAAGAGCCACATACAGAAACACAAAAGTACATATTTTTCTCTATTTCGAGACAAGGCAGGTGCCGCAGCACTTAGAAAACACCTTGAAGTCCCTGTGGCCAGGAAGTGTGTGGGTGCTTCACACATGGACAGTCATTTCCAAAAGAAAGGAGATGTTTTCAAGCCCCGATGAAGCACAAGGAGGTGGCACTGGGCAGCACTGAGCCATGGGGTTGAGGACCATCAGCTGGAGAAGTAGCTTGGCTCCATGGCAGCAGAGAACTTGCTCTCTGGGTCACCATAGCCTCTCACACACAGGCCACCGTGGTGCCCCAGACTCTAAAGTCCCTTGCAGGGTGAGACCTGCCATCACTGCCCCTATGGGGAGCGGGCTCTAGGGCTTCACTGAGGTGGCCTCACTGTTCCCATCCTCCAGCCGCCAAGGGCAATTGACATAGCGCAGCGCCCCGCTGACGGGGCCACGCTTGGCAGGATCTAGGGCCAGCAGGCTCCGCAGCATCAGCGTGGTGCCCCAGACTCTAAAGTCCCTTGCAGGGTGAGACCTGCCATCACTGCCCCTATGGGGAGCGGGCTCTAGGGCTTCACTGAGGTGGCCTCACTGTTCCCATCCTCCAGCCGCCAAGGGCAATTGACATAGCGCAGCGCCCCGCTGACGGGGCCACGCTTGGCAGGATCTAGGGCCAGCAGGCTCCGCAGCATCAGGGCAGCCTCGGCTGTCAGGCGTTTCCA
>NW_009938747.1:0-17705 GCF_000696875.1 Nestor notabilis | reverse complement strand
TCTCCTGCCACTGCACGAAGTCCTCAAAGAACGGGTCATCTGGCAGGCTCTGCTCCCAGGGGAAGTAGCCAGTCAGCAGGCAGAAAAGCAGCACGCCAAAGGCCCAGGCGTCCAAGCTGGTGTCAATGGGCACCCCCTGGGTGTCAGCGGTGTTGCTCAGCTCCGGGGCGGTATAGGGGATTACCCCAGCCACCAGCTTGAGCTTGGTACCCTTGGGCCGTGTGAGCCCGAAGTCAGTCAGCTTGATGCGCCGACACTCGGGATCGAAAAGCAGCACGTTCTCAGGCTTGATGTCACGGTACACGAGCCCTCGGCTGTGGATGAACTCCAGCGCGCTCACGAGCTGCTTGGCACACTGCTGGCTCAGGGATCCCGTCCTGCCCAGGCAGAAAGACAGGCAGTGCAGCGCATTAGCGACACCTTGGCAGCCCTGCTAGCTGTGCTTTCACCTGCTTGCTCTGCACTGGGGAAGACCTTTGCATTTCTGGTCTTGCAAACCTGAAGCTCTTTCAGTGCTGTAGACCACAGAGAGACCAACAGCCCACTGCGTTCACCTCCCTCTGACCCAGCCAGCCAAATGCTACAGTCCCAGTCCCCACAACCTTGTATCAGCACTCACCCGGGGCTTAATGATAGAGATGAGATCTTTGTGCAGTGCTGGTTCGTAGAGGAAGCCATAGTACTGGCTGGATTCAATGGCAATTCCAAACATGCCGATGATGGCAGGGTGGGTGGCGAGGGAAAGTGCCACACAATACTCATAGAGGAAGGTGTGCAGCTTGGTACTGGATTTGGGTAGAAGCTTGAGGGCCATAGGAGTCCCTGGGGATGGGAAGAGTGGGTTAGACTGCCCTGAAAGGCACTCTCCTCAAGGCCAAACTGAGAGGGCACTGAGCAGCCATGGGTCCGGACTCTCACAGCCACAGGAGGTGTCTGGCTCAAAGCTTTGTGTGGATATATCCTGTGCACACTAAATCTGGGAAGAGGCATTGCCAGTGGTGTGAGTTTTGAGCCAGTCAGTGCATGCACAGGAGCACTGGGCAGCGCAAAGGAAGCTCGGGCTATGTGGGCCCACCAGTCTGAACTGGGACTACTGGGAGGAGTAGTGTCAGGATCCTGTGGGCACTCTTAGGCCTTAATGGCCTTGGCCAACCCCACCTAAGACCTCTACTTACACCCTCTGTCCATGGCCCTTAGGGTACCATTTAAGCTCAGGTCTGAAGCTTCACTCCCTGCCTGAGCTGCATGGTGGGATTGCTGGTTTCCAGACAGATCACATCCATGTTGATGCCTAGCCCTATTGATCCTGACTTGTGGATTGACTTCCCAGCTTGACCCTGCATCTGCCTCACCACTACAACCTTACCTGATGTTCTGGGCTGTCCTTTGGGTGCAGTGGGATGGTCCCTGGCTGGGGAGGTCCTGTCCCAGTGTTCCCTGGGGAATCCCCATGGTGCCTGACCCCAGGGAACCACCAGCCCACCCAGCACCCTGGTGAGTGAAGAGGAGACAAAGCATCGTAGTTCACAGGGCACAGCGAGTTCCTTACCTCTCTGCCTGTGGGTCACCAGCATCACGTGGCCATACTTGCCCCTGCCCAGCTCCCGAATAACCTCATAGTGCTCAGCCACCTCAGTGCGCACCAGGCTCTGAGCTGTGATCTCCAGGAGCTCCTCTAGCATGGTTGGTGCTGCTGTCCCTGCTGCTGCCGCCGCAGCCACCGCTGAGCCCTCGGCCATCGATGAGTGCTGCAGAAACACCACAGCCCAAGTCAGGAACATCACAACACGCACAGAGAAAACCAGATCAAACTCGCCACACAAACCATGCCATGGCAGGCAATGCTTCTGCCACTTGGAGCCTGAGTGCTCTCACAGCTGTGCTAGGCTTGAGCTTGTGCTTTTATACAGTACACCCATGGGCAAAGCCCCTCAACATGCAACAGGTCCACGTATTGAAGGGAACCTCCATCAGCCCTCTAATCCTTTCTGGGCTCCAGACAGAAGTTTGACTCCCTAACTGTAGTCCATGGGACCTCTCATTTCAGGGACCTGGATCACCTTTCTGTGCCAGCTGTACTAAAGCTTGGCTGTCAGGCCTCCTCTTTTTCTAGTCTCCAAGGTGCTAGGGAACAAAATTAACAAAAAATTAACAGTGTGACCCAGTCCTCTTGCTCCCCTTAGCCTACTGCAAGACCATGTCTCTCTACTCAGAAACCCACTCTTACTGCTTACTGAAGAAAGTCCTTGAGGCAGCAGCAGAGACAGACTTGCTCCTTAGGCAGTGGCACAGCTAGCCCATGACAAAAAAGGCATTACTAGTCAGGCAGTGCGCACCAAGCAAGCCAAAGGGAGCTCAGTACCTCACATGCCTGCTGACATTTCTGACCCAAAGTCACTCATCTGTGCAGCCAAGAAACTTGGGCAGGAAGGAAGCTTGGACATCAATGGCATTCTGACCTACCGCCAGCTGCTTCAGACCCATTTCAGAGAAATGCTTTTTCAGCCCCCGCAGCCAGCTACAAGGCAACATTTTAAGGCACCTATGGCAGCACCCTACCCCTGACTACCTCCCTGTGCATTGAACACAGGCCTCCAGACCTGGGAGACCCTCCTCTCTTTGGAGCAAGGTCACTGAACCAGAGTCACAGCATAGCTGAGGTGAGAAGGTACCACCAGAGATCACCTAGTGCAGTCTCCTGCTCAGAGGAAGGTTAACTATAGAAGGTCACTCTGGACTCGTCCCACCCAGTTCTGATTATCTCCAAGGATGGAGAATCCACAGCTGCCCTGGGCAACTTGATCCGGTGTTCAATCAACTTTATGGTAAAAAAGTTTTTTCTTGTGCTTAGATAGAAATTCTGTATTTGAGGCCCACTGCCTTTTGTCTTGTCACTCAGTATCACTAAGAAGACTCTGTCTGTGTCTTTTTTACAGGTATTTATACACATCAGTAAGATGGCCCTGTCCAGCTTTCTCCTCTTGAGGCTAAACAAGTCCCAGATCTCTTTGCCTCTCCTTGTATGAGAGATGTTCCAATATCTTAATCATTTTCACAGCCTGGATTCATTCCAGTATGTCCACATCTCTCTTCTTCTGAGAAGCCCAGAACTGGACCCACTACTCCAGATGTAGCCTCACTAGTGTTGAGTAGAGGAAGGATCATCTTCATCGACCTGCTGGTAACACTGCCTAATGCAGCCCAGGGTGCGCCCCAACACCCTGAGGGTTGCAGCATTCTTGGATGTGTTGTAAACTGTGCAGTGAGGCAGAGCTCTGGAGTAAAACTGGTGGCTCAGCCCTGCACCTACAAACTCAGAATCTCTTCCCATCAAACATTCTGGCACACATGACATCTTCAGGGGAGGGAATAAGACCTTACGTTGTTAAAAAAGGAAGTTGGCATCCTAGGAATATGAGTGGGAGCAGAAAGAATGAAGCCTTGTCCCTTAGTTTTTACATTGCTCTGTGATAGAGCTTCTTACAATTTCTTCAACTTCCAGCGCCCACTGCTGCCTAATCTGGTCATTCTGAAGAATCCACTAATTTAGCAACAGAATTATTTAAACCTAGGGAAACTACAAAAGGGCTGGTTCTGTACAGGAGACTAAGACTACTTGTGGGAGAGTTCCCCTTCTTTTCCCTTCCCTTCTTTTCCCTTCCCTTCTTTCCTAGACTACATTAAGTCTTATCCAGTTCAGAAGTACAAAGTAATTTGCCCTACTTTTCTTCAAAGGCTTTAGCTTGGTGTGAGAGTCAACAGCAGTGAAAGTTAGTAAAGTCTCTAGGGAGTCCAACAATGAACAAATGTATGCATGGAAGGGAATGAGTGGAAGGCTAGTGAGAAACTCACAGTGAAAGACAGTCTGGGAAGTATTTTAGAGATTTTGCTTTGATGTCCTCCTGCCTGCTGCCCAGCCAAACTGGTGTTGCCACATTTAAGTGTTAAAACAAGTAGCTGAAAGAGCATTTTAAAGAGAACCAGCTAGGAATATTGAGTAAAAACTTAAAATGTGATAGAACTTTGAAAGGCATAGACCTCCCTTGATGTTAAATAGGCTAAAGCCACATTAAGTAATAATAAGAGAGATGTCTGCTTTTCTTGTGCAGAACACATTAGATTTATATTTTGGGGGGAGGGAACCCCAACTAAAAGATCTATTCTGTAAGACAGTGTTTATCCTGTATCAAATTCATGGTCATGTACAAGTTCTTGTCAGCAAATGGTTCACAATCTTCTCAGATAACTTAATTTCTCAAACTTGAGTTAGATAAAATTTCTTCTCTTGTAGGCTGGCCACCAGTTAGTGCTATCTAACCTGAAGGTTAGAATCTTCTCACTGTATCCACTCACTGTATTAATCAATAATGATATAATTTTTGAATATTTATTCATTAATCTCTATTTATTTGTATTATTTATTATATGATTCATTATTTTATTTCTTTTAATGATTTGTTCCTTCTATTTACTGTGTAAAAACTTGCTTTTGTAAATGGGAGAACATGCTTCTCTGAATATTTTTGGTTCTCACTCCAGCTTTGGGATTCAAAACATTTCAGTACATAAGATTTTGCAGTTAAAAATAACCCCCAAAACTCTTGTGTCCTTCTACTCCACATTTCATGTGAACTGCAATATAGGTTCCAAGGATCCTTACTTCCATGCATGGTCCCACTGGCATCGAGGGCAGATTGTTTGAGTACAGAGTAGACCATCAAAGTGAAATAGCCAACCTGGAAAGAAAGATCATCCAGAGGACACAGGTAGAGTGTCTTGCGGGACAGTGACAACACTGTGGGTCTGATCAGGGCTCCATATGAAGAAAGCCCCAGCTGCAGTCATTCCAGAACAGTCTGCAGGCTTTGGCCATTGCTGCCCTTGAGGAAACTGACTACAGTGCACAGTCCACACTTCAGGAAATAGCCCGAGGCTGTCAGGTCTTTCTCTGAGATACCACTGCCATTAGCCAGGAAGCTAAGTGAGGTCCAGATTTGGGTCACCACTGAGTAGAGCATGCCTGAGTGCTCTGCATCTACCTCTGTAACCCCCTAGAGTGCCATCTGCCTTTTGCAGAGTGACAAACACTGAGGAGGAAGCCACCAAGGCTCCGTCCAGGATGCACTCACTGTTTGGCTGTGCTGTACTGAAGGCAGCAGGCAGGGTCCTATTCAAAACTGTTCTTTCATCCACTGTCCTTCCTGTGACTCATCCCTGCTACAGGTCCTATTTCCAGGCTGTTAACATGTGAGAAACCCTAATTCCCAAAAAGAGTTTTTAATTACAGCAGCAAGAAATTCACATCCTTTCCACCACCAGGAGATGCTTTCCAACTTCCTGAGGAGCTGAGGAGAAGCTAGCCTATGGACATACAGTGCCTTTTTGCTAGGTAATGTTATTCTGGTTCTTCAACGAAAATGATTAATATATTTGGTCCAGAAAAGCACTCCATACATGTCAAGAGCCAAGGACAGTGAAATCTCTGCATAACAGAAACAGTGCTATGATTGCAGAATCCCAGAGGTGTTTAGGCTGGAAGGGGACCTTTTGACATCATCTAATCCAATTCCCCAGCTCAAGCAGCAGCAGCTGAAGCAGGTTATATAGGAAGGTGTCTAGTCAGGTTTTTAGTATCTCCACAGATATATCCATTATGACTCCAGAGTTTTTCCCAGTTACTGACGGCGTTGGGGAAAAAAATCCACTTCCTCTTCACATCCCTTTCTGGGTGTTGCCTGCTTTGTTTCTACCTGAATACTTTCACACCAACTTTAATAAAGCCCATTTTGCTCAAATCGATTTAATGTATCAAGTAATACGGAACACTTGGTATCTCTGTTGTTATTAGACCAGCACATTCATTCTGTCTAGGGGCTGTGTAAGGACCCTATCTGTGGGGGTTTCCCATCAACCTCTGAATCACTGGTAGGAGTTTGGAGCAGTTCTCAGCCCGGTATTGGTTCATACAGCTCCTGCCAGAAACATCCCATTCACTGATCATTCCCTGAACACTGTCTGTACAAATTAATCCTGCCATTGGTCAAAATCAATAAGCCATACAATTTTAATTAGTTTAAAAATAAGCCCAGTATAGCGGAAATTAATGTATTTTATTGGTGTCCTAACTCCACACAAATCTAAGTAAATTCTTCATGCTGCTTAGTAAATAAAATGAGCACTATGTAAACCCAGAAATGTAGATCTGGTTTAGCCTCATTTTGCAGGCCTTAATACATAGGATGATACAGAATTGCATCAGAAATAATCTATAGTGATATAGATATACATCTTAATGATACAGATACAAGTCTGGAAGATTAATGCTGCAAGGGTTACTGATGTTATTTTGCATTCACTTTGCTGAATAGACTGTCCAAAAAGCATCAGACACAGGAAACATCAGCAGTGAGAGGTAAAATAGGATTTTCTGGATGCTAAATTAGGAAAATAAGCTTCACTGTTAAAAAATAGATAAATAAAAATAGATAGAGCTGCTCAGTCTTCAATAGACTGAGATAGATTATAACAGAAGAAGAGATCTGTTCTGAGACAACGTGTCTCTTACAGTGAACTCTGTTTTCTGTGGAGGTTCCTACACACAGATGCCCTGAGACAGTCTGAAATTTAATCCCTGAAAACCAGCTGAGTTAGGAAAGCTGTATTTCTGAAGAGCTGGCCACCTGCTGATGACATCTTCACTAGAACTGAGAATACTGTGCACCAGTGGATTTTGTATTTTGATTAGAAATGCATTCCTTCCATGTGCTCTGCTTTGCATTCTTATTTATTTACTTTTTTATGATTTTCTTTTTAATGTTAAAAATACACTGATGTGAAAGGATGGTTTCCAGGGTAAATTTCCTGAGCTCTTCTGAAGGCTAGCTGATGGGTGAACAGAATTAGCTACTGGATGTTTTCTATCTTTTCAACGGTATCAGTGAGATCACAGTTCAGCAAGCTTGCGCTGGTGTTCATGGTGTGATGGAAAATGGACTAAAGAAGAAGCATGAGTGACAGAATGGCAATGGGGCTGCCAATTACAGGGGAAACTTCCAGAGGAGCAGTCTTCTTAGCTTATCAAACAGATAGCAAAGAAGTGACTCCATCATCTATGTGTACCTTTGTGGGAACTAGAATTTCACTAGAAGGGGTTCTTCTTTAGTAAAAGCATTATAAATAGTAAAAGCATTATAATAAAAACAAATAGTTGAAGCTGAAATGAGGCAATTTCAGACCTCGACTGCAGTGCATATTTTGTGAAGAAGTGTATTTATCCCTAAAAGTCTCATCAAATAGTATGGAAGAATATGCCTCCATCTCTAGAACTTTTAACTCAAGAATGGCACTTTTTTTTCTTCCCCATAATGTCCACTTTAGTGCAAACCACGTTTAATTCTGGCAAGGGATCTCAACGGATTATCGCTGTGGTTGTTTCTGGCCTTTCTGGACAGGTTTATGGGCTTCCTTCTAAAAGTGGTCAGCAGGCTAATGCTTAATCTCACTGTGGAGAACCGCATGACCGTCCCCTTAGCAGAAATGCGTGTCACTCTTCTTGGGCTGAAACAACTAACAGCCTCCCCAGAGAGAGCCCCCTAAGCAAGCAGTATACCACAGTCTCCACACAGCAGCCTCCTTGGGCAGAAGTGGGCACATACATACAATCTTGTGGGGACCAAGTGCCATCACACCCTTCTCCCAAGCAACCAGTCGCTACCACAGCACCATCCCACCGGACACAACTGGACAAACAGCAACCTTTTGGGGCAGAGCCACCTAAGGAGCTCACCGTCAACCAGATGTGGGAAACGGGTGCACTCCACGTTGCACCGACACGCTATGCCAGAGCCTCCAAAACCAGTTTGTGACGGGTGGGTGCCCTCCTATGCTCCTGTCCAGCCTCCTTCATCCCGCCACGGCTGTAACTTCTCTTCCCACACTCCTTCCCCGTCTGCACGAAGCCTCTCACCTTCTCCAGCAGCGCAGCACTGACAGCCAGCCGTGGACCGCCTCGCTTCTCCCGCCGCAGCCTCTGGGCTGGGTTCAGCATGCACGGAGCAGCCGGAGGGGGCTGCCAGGCATTACGGGGCTAAGCGTGACGCTCCGCCCCTTCCCCCTGCCTCTGGTCGTGGGGGCACACTGCCTCCCTGCTGAAGGTGACCTCCAGGAGGGAAGAAAAGAGGGGCAGCAGGGGGAGGAAGGGGCTTTCCATCTGCCCTGTCTGTGGAGAGGGAGGTGTTGCAGGGGTCGGGGTGAGTGGCTGTTTCTGTACTAGCCCTACCATCGTAAGCCCAAGGGACCCTTCGGCAGACCCACACTTTTCAACCGCTCCCTCCAGCTTGGGCTCTCATTACAGCCGAGGGCGCATAAGTGGCTCCCCGGGCTGGTGCATGGGCCTTGCTCTGGGGCTGTGCCAAGTAAGAGTCCCTGATGGCAGGGCTCAGAGCTTGCGCTTGGCTACCAAGACAGACTGTGTCAGTGAGCATTAGAGACCAGGCACAAACCATGACTGCTTCAAGGTCCCTTCATGGGGCCCAGTGGGTCGGGGTCCTCACACACAGCAGTGCCACAGAGTATTATGGTGAAGATGAAATTATTAATGGTAACTACAGTGACTTGCAGGCATTTCACCCATCTCACCCAGACTATATCCTTGTGCCAAAGTCCACTTTCTTCCACTTGAGTGTGGAGAGGAAAGCAGCTCCTGGGGTCACGGGCACAGTACAGGTCTGAGATGTCGGCTCTGAAGCACTGTTTTTTCTCCTGAAGAGACAGATGAGTTTGTGCATCTGCAGCATTGATGCGTGCAGCTGTGACACAGGCCTCCCTGTGCCCTAGAGCTGGGGCCACGCAGGGGACCCGTAAGGCTGGAGCTGCCCTGATAAGCCTCTGAGCTCCCTCTGGGGGCACAGTTTTGTGAGGAAGGCCGAGGACAGAGGTGAAAGACAATCTCACCGAAGAGAGCACAGCAGCCCCATAACCATAAGTGCTCTGGTAAGCAGGCAATTACCCTTGCTTCAGAGAGCAGGCAAGAAGATTCAGTCCTGACTAGCACAGTCAGGCCCACAGCTGTCCCTGTGCTTCAGGATGAGAGATACGGAGTGAGTTTGTGGTGCTGATGACCTACAGGTCTTGTGCCACTTCAGCCTGCCCCTTCACACTCACTCTTGAAGGATGCTCCACAGATAGGGAAAGTCCTTCAATGTGTTGGATTAAAGCAAGTGCAGCGAAGGGGTCTAGTCAAGAAGGACTCTCCCACACCTTTTTAATCCTTCTTTCTCTTCCATTATCGCTCTTCCTTCATGTACACACAACAGCCTACTTCACTCCCATCAGAATAGCAACAGTTCTTCAAGTACACACCATACACAGCTCCAAAGGATCAGGGTTGAATTAGCCTGTGCTCAAGTTAGCCAGTGCTCAAGCCAGATGATACCAGACGTATGGTTGCAACTGGAACACTGCCCCTCCAAAGAGAAATTGGCCAGGCTCCAGCAAGCACCAGAAGACCCCCTGGGGGGACTGGCTGTTCCAACACACAGTTAGCAGGACACTCAGTTTCTCCAGTGTTGGCGTTAGTGTGAACCATTTTTCACTATATCCTTGGCTAACGACTGCGGTGATTTCCACAGGAGGTAGGTTGGGTGAGGAGGTTTGTATTCCTCTTTCAGAGTTACACAAACCCACATGGTTCTTCAGTTTCCATTCTGTACTATGAGAGGCACCAACAGCATCTAGGGTGATGGAAGATTTGATGCCATTTGAACTCAAGAGAGCACTCTTTGGTGGTATGGAGGCTTATTAGCAAAGGTATGTGTGAGAGAAAGCTGCTGAAATATGGACATCAAGCTCCTCTACCAGAATCTAAATGGCACTGCTTTTTCAGTATCTTAGTCTATGGCAATACTCAGTTTGTCTGTGTATATTCAAATGGACCATAGGCATTTACCCAGTACATCACCAACGGCCGCTCTTCAAAGCAGTCGCTATCCCTTAGTTTCCAGCACTCAGTTTTGCTCAGCCCTTTTCAGAGCCAGCTTTGCCTGATGCTGAGATGAGAATAGCTCTTTGACTTTCCCCATTGCCTTCCTACTTCTTCTACTAACAATTCTGTGAGCTGCCAACACTTTCCTCCCCTCCCTCTTCAGCAGGCAGGCAAGTAAGACATTCTGCAGGGCACTGCAGGGCAAGAGGTGCCTCTTGGACAGGGAGCTGGGGCCCTGGGCCCTCCTCGGCACAGGCAGGGTGCTCAGAGGGGTCCGCCAGCTGCGCCGACCATTTGTGCTGAGGTCATTCAGAGCTACCCCATCGCTGAGGAATCTGCTGGCCTCCTTCCTGACAGTGCCGTACAGTGTCCCACCTCGCCTGCCAGCTAACACAGCATGCTCACCCTGAGCCCGGGCCCTGCTCCGAGACGTACTTCCTCGCCTTGCTCCCCAGCTTTGGCAAAGCCCCTCTCACCCAAAGCCTCTGGTCACCCACTGGCCACTGTATCTGCTCCAAAACACCCTGCTGTTGGGTGCAGAGCTGTTGCAAGAGGCAGTGCTAACCCACTGGAACCTGTGAGCACTGATCCAAATGCCTCAGAGCAATGCTGGGGTGGTGCCCTTCCACCCCACCACAGGGACAGGGACTCACAATAGCTGTATTCATAACCTTTCCCATTGTATTATCTCCCAGCCTGTCCTTCAGGGCCTAAACCAATATACAGTATCCAGTATCCAGGGTACACATTAGGCTTCTTCCTGAAGCTCGATGACTTATTTGTCACCACAGGTACGCAGCTTAGCTTAGTGCCCACCCTAGCCTGGTGAGATGGTGCCACCACAGGAGGCTGCGTTGACTGGAGCTCTGCATGGCTTGGAGACAGATCCTGGGGAGGGCAGGGTTGTGGTGGGGCTTTGCAGTAGAAAAGGCTGGACTTGCAGAGGAAGAGTGGGACTTGGGTGGTGGGGCAGAGACAACATGTATTGCGGGAAAGCTGCCATTAGGGCAGAGAGAGGGGCCAGCTGCTCCTAGGCAACAGGGAGCCAGGAGACAAGGGAGATGACAAGGCTGGTAGGGCAAGGGTTCTCCAGCGAAGTCTTTTCCTATAGTTTTCCACAAGGTGAGAGCAGGACAGGCCCAGGGATGGACCCAGGTTCAGCTGAGAGTACAGATCGTCAGGTGAGCTTGTGGTGACAAAGCAGGTCCAAGGTCCGGCTGAGGAGCTGTTTTGCAGGTCAGGGTCAGACCCTCAGTGGTAGCCAGTGCCAGACACAATCCAGTGATTGCCAGGCAGGTCTGAGGTCAAGCCAGGAAGTCAGTCCATGTGACAGGCTCCAGACACACAGTGTCTATGGCCAAACACAGCTGTGAAAGAGACAGAGGCACACCATGATAGAGCTCAGGCTCAGGGCTGAGCTGAAATGGGGGTGTTGGTCCCACAGACAGAGGTTGCAGCTAGAATCTGGTCAAGGCCACCAAGACCTTATCAGTGCCCCTGAGGCAAGACATAATGATGGCTCCTCCTTACCTCTCAATTTTTCATCAGCTTCATGTCTGCCTCTAACAATGGGCTGGAAGGCAAAGGATGCTTCAACTCCCTGAGGAACACTGATCCCTCCTGTGCTTCCTCACCTCATTTCTACAGCTTCATCTTCACAGGGCAGTCAGCCAGTGCCCTACAAAGTGCTTTCCACCAACCAGTCCCTAGGGACCACTGCTGCTGGGACAGTGTCCCAGTGTCACTGTTTCATCTGATGCCAAGGCACTGCACGGGCTTTTCCTTGGGCTGTCCCCAAAATTAAGAGGGAGAGAGTATTCCCACTTGGGGTGCCAGCAGCTAGTGCCTGCTTTCTGACACATCTGGGTGGACAGGGAGGGGCAGGGAATGCTCATGGAGGGGCATTTGGGGCACACAGGTAAGCAGGGCTCTGGCAGTGGCCAGGGGTATCATAGTATCACAGTGTCAGGAGGCCCCTCTTGAGGCCAGTTTGTGCTTCCCAGCACACACACCAGGGCAGCTTCAGCCAAGGTCATTCCTGGAAAAAAGTTCTCCTGGGGTAATGGTTGGACTTGATGATCTTAAAGGTCTTTTCCAACCTAGCTGATTCTATGACTCTGTGAAAGACACCCAGCGACTTAGGCTTCCAGCTGCCTGCAACACTACCTTCTTCTCTAAAGAAAAGATGACAGAGGGGAGAAGCCATAATAGCTGTAATAAATAGGTATAATAAAACCTTGAGGGCAAAAAATAAGGTGAAAATAAATTACTGCTCACGGTCTTTTCAAAGATAAAAGCACAAGGACTAGAGGCAAGTCCAAGCAAGCCCAAGGCTTCCTCCCACAGCACACCTTCAGCTGTAAACACCTTGCCACGGGAGAGTGTGGGTAATAAATGTGTATGTGGTTTCATAAAGTAACTGGATAGAGATGCTGCAGAGGAAATACACAATTAAATACAAAGATTCAACATCTGTCTCAGACTGCTGGAGCCTAGGAGAATATTTGGGGGATTTACTACATACTTCTTTGCTCTTTTATTTTCCACAAAGACTTTGCCACTGGGTGGTCTTACAGGCAGGATACAGCATTAAACAGTGTTTCATTCTGATCTGGTTCAGCCATTCTCATTCATTGCACTAATGAAAAGCTCATTATGCTGCAGCAGCCCTTGGGCAAAGCTAGCAAGGCAGTAAGCCCCATGGCCCTGCTCTGCAATCGCTTCTCCCAGAAGAGCCCCGTACCTGCTATTTAAATAGCTGGCAAGTGATTATCGGTCCTGGGCTAGCTCATCACCTTTGCAGCCTCTCACTGCTAGGGTGACAGCTTTCAGTCATGTCAATCTCCTTAACCTGATGAGATGTTATAGCATGAACATGCATGGTGGGGGTAGGGATTTCAACTTCAACATCCCTGCTACCACAGTTCTCACAGAAAAAAGAGTCAGGACAGCTGTGGCAGCCTTGAGGCAGACCCCCACCCCTGCTACCCTCGGTTTATCTTCCTGCTATCATGCCCTGTAGGAGCTGTAGGACCTGTCTACTGCTGTGGTCTCTGGAAATACTTCTGTTTGCGTAGCCCACCCAGGGAACTTCCCTCTCAGGGTGATCTGCAGGTATGACACAAGCTATAGGATGCCCAGCTGTACTCCATCCCTAGGAGAGCTCAGGTACAGTAAAAGTCTTCCAGAGAGGAGATTTCATCAACCTTTGTGACCACATGAGAACAGGCTTCACTCACAGGAGGTTCAGAGTCCTCCCTCATCAGAGAGTCAGAGAGTGCTGCTGGTGCAGAGATGTTAGCAGGGATTGTTCCAGAGATAAAAGGAACTGATCCTCCAGACTAACCCTGATCTGCTCATCTTTATACCCTGTCATAGCCAGTGGCTCCATCAGTTCTCAGCAACCTCACATATATGGTAAAGCATTCCCACACTTTGTGGAGAGGCTTTTCTCTTCTAATCCTCAGTTCTGAAACACAGAACCAGGTAGAAAGGATACGTCCAGGATAAACATGTCCATCCTATTGTGTCCTGAACATATTACCGTTTCTGACAGTGCAAACAGAAAGCCATGGATGTACTGAACAGGTTTGGAAAACTCCTGAGTAGGCTTGGCCAGTAAGAGTGGACATACCAAGATGCTAAACCAAAATGTACTATCCAACCCATGCAAAAAAGGGAACAGAAAAAGAGGTTTTGGCCTTGCGTGACATCGTGTTCTTTTGTACCTCCACCAATCCATAATAACTCCAGCAATTACCACAGAATTGCTTCAATTTGCAACACATTTTGGCTTATACTGCACTTACATTCCAAAGAAGATAAGTTCAGAATTATTCCAACAAAATTGTGTGTAGTATGAACAGAAACTAGTCCTAGGACAATAAGAAAAAACAAATAAAACAAAACAAACAAACAAAAAAAAAACCCAAACAAAACCCTACAACCAATATAAAATAGTAAGAACTTGAACCCACAGTTCATTTTTTAAAGGATTTTATTTCTTGAATGCTTCTAAGGATATTCTTATTTTTATAACAAAAACGTGGGGAGGGAGGTTGTCCACAGACTTCCTAAGACCACACAGGCCAGTAATTTGTGGAGGAACCCAGAGTACTCAAAGTGGTTGTGTATCATTGCCCAACCATCTAGTTTCCTGAGCTATTGCTGCTCTTTACCATTGTGCCCATTTAGTTCAATACCAGCTCACTTCTGCTGAGAAACCTCACAGCCCAGCTGGGCTATCAGAGATCACAGGCTTGCGCCACAGGAAGCTGGTCTTCCCACACAAGCACATGTATATGAGTTTGCTTAAGGCATCACTATGAGCATCAGTCTTTCGCTCAGATGAAATTCAAAGTGCTTCTCTCCACAGCCACTGACCCAGACTTGAGAACATGGCCAGCTGTCAGTGACAAAAACAGGACATTAAGTAGATATTTTCCTCCATTAGGAAAGAAGCAAATCAAAGCTTCTTCTGTATTGGCCATAGAAAGTCTTTAAAAACCATCCATCTGTTGCTGTCCCTGCATTGTCCTCTGCTGTTCCTCCAGAGGAGGAAATGGTGAGGGTGTTGGTGATGATCTGACTGGAGCACAAATTAGGTGCCCCTGTGTAAAGCTGCCCAATGGCTCTCAGCCACAGCTTTGAAAGCTGAAAGCTCTCCAGCTAATGCATTATTTTCTTTCAGTGATCTCATGTCTAAAGCATCATTTCCTTCATCTCAGGCTCTCCCGTGGGGTCAGTAAATTCCACATTCAAAGAAGATTTTAATTCCTTGGTTAGTGACAAGTGGGAACGGCGATGTGAGCCCTAATCCCTCTCTTGAGTGGTGAATGGAGCATCTTGTCATCACTGCATCAGACAGATGCTATCAACGATGTCATGAGAATAGCAAACACCAGCAATCTGAGCCAGCTGGAAAACAATAAGACTTGGGATGGTCCCCTCTCCCCTCTATCAGCCTGCATTCTTCCTACTAGTATAGCATGAAACAGTACAGACATCTTTCTTTTCTTTTCTCTTCCAGCTATTTTCCTTCCTTCAGACAGACCATTCCCCAGTTTGCTGGTGGGGAAGAAGGAATTAATATCTAAAAGTTGTTCCACTTTATTAATTCCTGGTTTACTTCTTTCCCTTCAAATTATTTTCCAGCTCCTTGTCTTTCTACTGAGACATACTGACATTCTTCTCTTCAGTCCCCTTTGCATGTACTACTTGGCCCAGCAGTAAAAGGACATTTGGGAGACTGTGAAATTAGGGTCTAGCAAGGGAAGGGGTTGGGTGAGATTGCAAAAAAATGCCCATTTTTCCCCAAGATGCTTTTGTCTTACTGAGGACTAACATCCATCATACCACCAACTTTGCTGACTACTTCCTGTCATTATCCCGGGTTCAGCAATTCCTGAGAATTTCACTTTGCGCTTTGGCTTAAGACCTACAGATCACCCAGCAACAGCCATGAAGCAACACGAGGCCACCTGTCTCTTACAGTGCCATTGCTCGCAGTCTGATGGGGAAAGGCTTAGTGACAGTGAGGACTGTTTATCTCTTCAAATCTCTAGGGCACCTGGAAATAGAAATGACCCCTGCCTTGCCTCTCCAGTGCTGACCCACTGCCTCTCCTTTGAAGCAGATCTCCCTTTATGTCTCTCTACAGAGGGCCTCTACCTTCACTTAATACTGCTGGCTTCTGCTCTTCTCCAACCAAGGTACTGCTGCTAATGTTATCTAGTGTGCAGCCAGGGCTGATTCTTGGCACAGTAAGTCGGGAAGATGGAGGCAGGCATGGGATACCCATGAGTTTCAGGAAGCACCATCACTGCCAGTGTCTTTCCCCACCTGGATACCCCACTTCTGCATATCCTGCCTTACTATCTGTCTCCTACACCCTTCACATACCTGTTTGTTTTTTCACCTCTCTATCCTCACAGACAGAAAAGACCTGTTCAGTAGATCCTTGGCAAGCAAAAAAAGTCTGCACAGGTAATATCTACATGGACTAGTGAAGGTGATCTTCAAGGGTCAGCCTTAGGTCTCTTTTCCTCTTGTTCACTCCCTGCTCTCTTCAGTGCCTGTCTCCCACACCTTTCGTTTATACAGCCAGACATGTGCTCTTCATCCCACCTGGTAACTCTTCACCAGAGTGAAGACCTGTCCTACCAGAAAGACCCTAAAGCTGTGCCATCTCTTCCTGTTCTGTGGTCTATGTTGCTCTGCCTGTAGTCACTTACCATAGATAGCTGCTTGCAGATATTCAGTCTGCAAAAAGTGAGAAAAGTGTGAGAGAGAAATGTTATGTAGACAGATAATTAGGGCTGGGCCTCAGCAGTATTTTGCAGAGGCAAAAAAGACAGGATTATGTGCACTCTAGTCATGTTGCCAGCCACTGCAGTACAAGCCCAGTCCCACTTGGAAGCCCTTTGGCTTTTGACCCAGTTATTTCTATGACTCTCAGAAAGAAAAAATCTGAGCAAAGTTGGAGCTAAACCAGCTGGGTGAGCAAAACAGGGAAAATCTTGGACAATAACAAGCATCCACTCTATTCAAACCATCTGATGGGATCACCTTGCCTTGCACTGCTAACCTACCCCAAGCTGCTAGCTGCTGCACATAGCTACTCACAGTGACAGTCCTACTCACAGGGACAATTTTCACAACTCACTGCTCTCTAAAGCAGCATCACAAAGCACTACGAATTCAATGTTTGCAAATATATACAACAACATGCAAACTACTCCTTCCCCCTGCATCTCTTTCTGGTTGCAAACACCAATGCCTAAAAATTACCTTCAGCTTTTTGTCCAAAGGAGTCAGAGGAGACATTAATGTTTTGTCTTTACTGAATACAGGGGGTTTTTACACGTGGTTAGACACCCATCTGAGGTATCTTGGCAACTTTCTTCATTTTCTGAAGATTCTGGAAAAAAAGTAAGAACCTTAAAGAAAGCTTCAACAGTCTGTAAGCAAAACACCTGGAAGAAAAACTAAAGAACAGTTTAATAGTGCAGTTGGGATATTTTGCAATCCCCTTAACAAATAACATTATCACAGTTTTGCTGAAGTTCATGGCAAACTACCAGCCCAGATGCAAAATTTCCTCACCAGCTCTTAGTATAGCAGTGGTGGGAAGGGAAGGAAAGAAAATATATTGCCACAGGTGCCACCATCTGCTCCATGGTCTGAAAGGAGAACTTTGTTTTGGACCCTTATTAGCCCATTTCATTCTCTACTTTCTGAAATTCAGTATTCTGCTATTCACTGGACTTTGATATACTTCAGCGCCAAAAATGAGAAATGGGCTAATAAGTAACATGTGCAAAGGGAGGTTTCTGAAAGCAGAAAGAGGAGGAAGGGACCAAATTTCCATCACTCTTCCCAGGGGAGCGCTTTGTCAGTCTACCTTTATGTTTTCTTATCTTACATAAAATGAAACCAGATTGTTTTGTGTCCCTGTGACAAAACTACCCACCTAAAAAATGGTCCCTTTCTAGAGGCTAAAGCTACCACTCATTGCCTGCAGTGAAACACATAGAAGTGTCATTAATTAAAGGTATGAAGTCCAGTTTGATTAAAAACTATGCTATAGGAGATTTAAACTACAGTCCTAAATAACAAGCTTAGTATGCCTGTGGATGTGGCCAAAACGGATTACAGCAAGGCCTTCAAAAGGTCAGGAGCTGAATTTACAGGTGTAGTCACTTCTACAACATCTGCCATCAAT
>NW_009938746.1:64803-67962 GCF_000696875.1 Nestor notabilis | reverse complement strand
TTAATATAATATAAATTATGTAGGTTGATCCCAGAAGAAAAACGTTAGTACCATAAACATACCCAGAAGTTCTCTTGAGGAGGAGGAAAAAAGCATCCCACTTTTGCCTTTTATTTACTGCATGTTTAGTGCCTTAACAGATCAAGTGCAGTGTTTTCCCCCACTCTACCCCTCACCCTCATCATTTTCTTAAAGGTCACATATTTAAAATGAGTAAGCACAGTCATGGGGAAAGATGTATGCTAATATTGCTGCTTTATACAATTCCTAGCAAAAATGGGATAGAGTTCTGGCCAGAAATCAGACAATAGCAAATCAGGCACACTGGAAGTTTTATCTATATAAAGCTACCACGTGCTTCCTTACCTGACTCTGACACGGGCCACAGTGGTAGCTAACAATTTTCTATAGTAATTCCTATCTCTGAGATAAAAGACACAGATGCCATGTGTTTTCTTCAGAATAGCTAAACAGGGTCAATCAGTCAGCATACGTTTAGTTGCCCTTGTTTGCTATCCCTCAGATAATTCAAACTATGTCTATGATCTGTCACAGAACGGGGAAAATATAGAATGGGAGAGTGGGGTTGGGGTGTAAATGTGAGCAGTCAAGAATATGGACAGAGAGAAAAAGGAAACTGAGAAAAAGACAAGCAGTGGAAGAAAAATAGTGTGTGCAAGAGAATCCCAAAGGGGGATGTTGCTCTCAAAATCAAAACAATTTGATTTTGCATGCCTAGGCTAAGTGGATTTCTTGAGCTATTTTATTTAAATATTTTTTTTCTGTTTATTATTCTCTTCTACATAAAATGTGGGAGGCCTACTATACTCAGGAATCTCCTCACAACACTCTGGGATGAGAGCAATTCCCAAACGTGTAGACCTGGAAGGAAAGCAAAGATAAGGAAATTAAACCATATGCAAGCATAGACAGTAGGAAGAGGAAAGAGAAAATTAAGATAATGTCATAACAGAGAGATCAGAGAAAGAATAAAAATAATAGGGATCTATGTCTATCCTGGGCAGAGGTATGGTAAGCAATAAGAGAGCCACAGAGATCTTGTGCAGCAAGTCTGAGAGTTCCAGGCCATCTCAGATCTGCAGCACTGTTACAGACCAACTTTGATATGCATGTGTAGTGGGTCAGAGACATCTAGGACACTCTAAACTCATTGCAGATGGTCTAAACAAATCATCTGTACATGCATAATGCTCCAACATCTGATTTGCAGTTGTCCAAAGGCTCCCAGAGATCTACAGTTATCACTAAATTATACAGCAGAAGACGAAATTACTTCTTTTCACTTTCTTGTGAAAAAGAGTCTCCAGAAACTGATGTGCCTGGTGGCCTAAGGAAGTCTGCAGAAAACAGTCTGCAGAGGACAGGAACACAACTGGAGTAGGTAATAGAAGAGTAAAGAAATATCACCTGCTGGAAATCAGGATCTCTTCACAGTTAGTGACAGCAATTATTGTGATCAGAAGAGGTGATGGGGGAGTAGAAAGAGCAGCAGTAATGTCTGTATTATCTAAATACTTACAAGTAAGGCACTGACACACATCTAAAAGATCAGAGAAAAGAGAGAGAAGGAAGACGAATTAAAAAGGAGAATGCTGGAGTATCACAGTATTTCCCAGTTGTATCCAATTCCATCTGGCTTATAAGACCTATTCCTTGTCAAATTCAACTTTATTGATTTTTTGCAAATAAATCACTGCCTAAGTCCAATTTTACAACCAACCATGCTGAGTGTAATGAAATGGATGAATTCTCAGAAGGTGTAAAGCCAGTGTAGACGGCTCTACACAGCCCTTCTCACTCTGTTCTTTACTTTAAAGGACAGCAGGGTGAGGATGGATAAGGTCAAACCATGCTGTCATTTCCAGTAATCTGAAAATACAGTCTGGCTCAAAGTTAAAGAGCTCTAATTTGTAGTGGTGTGCCATCAGGGAAGAAAAGGCAAGGGAGAGAGGAAATGCTCCTGAAGCCAGCTATACCTTTGACTCACCAGTTATCCCATTTCTCATCTGGCACAGTTGAGGGTTTGGTGAGAAATTAGTGTTTGCGTTGCCCTTTTAAAGATGTGGCATAAACACACTTTATGAGCCGTGTGTATTAGTGTTCATATTTGTGTGGGTCTGTTGAGTTTTAATCAATCAGCCTTGTTTCAGAAGACTTTAATTTTGCTCTCATTAAGTATGTGTGAGTTTTGTGTGTGTGCAGGCGCATATATTTATCCCTGTCAGCATTCAGAAAATTACATGCCCCTAGTTAACATATTGTACAGTACCACAAATTCTCATGAATAACACTTATCTTAAAGGATAAGTTAGTCCAATGGAATGGAACGGAAACTTTTCTCATTTTCAAACAAATTGCCTCTGCTAAATACCCAGATATTTACCGTCTGTGCTTTTTTTGTATTATGCCTGTGAAGTAAACTGTTCCATTTACCACTTCTCCAGTACTTCCAGAGAAAGTCTCTGACAAAACCACTGTTCAGAATTTCAGACATTGAAATAACTAAAATAACTCCAAAACATATTTAGAGCTGAGATACACTAATATGCATCTTTCATGTTGGCATTATGCAATGGCTTTGCTCCAGTGGACAATAGCTGTCAATGTGGAGTTTTTAGAGAATCATATATCATGTTAAAATACAAAGGCAACTAAAGCAAATTATACCCTAAGTAAGATTTCAAGTGTTTATCCTGATCAAACTGAAATTGCCCCTCTGTCATGCCTTATCCCACTGTAACTTAAGTAACTTGTTTCGCTGCACATGGAAAAAAAAAATCTTTAGCAATTCTTCTGTCCTTCTTTCTTTCTTCAGTACCACTTGTAACCTTTAGTCCTTTCATTCTTACTTTGGGCTACAAGGGTATAAAACCTGTAATTAACAACTTCTTTATTGCCTCTGCAATAGTAATTGCCATGTATAGCCTTGGGGTACTAAGAATAAAAAAATCATTTTCCTCCCCCTGCCCCTTGTATTTAACTAGCACTCCACAGTTATTATTAGGATCTTGCCAAAACTTCACCTTTCACAAGAACCTTGTGATAAAAGTGTAATCCCCACACAGTGACCTCTGCATACAGCAATCAATACTTATGCTGTAATATTTCCCTTTCTTGCTGTTTCAGAGCAGCCTTTTA
>NW_009938746.1:62224-64772 GCF_000696875.1 Nestor notabilis | reverse complement strand
AAAAAAGCGGGGGAGGGGAAACAGACTCGGAAGAGATTAGATTATCAATTATCATGAAACTGTCTGCAACTTCAAAGGGCTGCAGAGCAAGGGAAACCATAGTTTATCAGGACTGTAAGCGTCCTGCAATTATCTCTCATGTCACCCAGATGCAGAGCAGTAGTTGGGGGAATAGCTTGGGTCTGTGGTGAGAGACTGGGCTAGTGGAAAAATATAAAAGCAGCATTTTCTTTGGAACATGAATCATTGGTTTTGGGTCAGATATTGACAATAAGTAGGCTCCTGAATGTGTTAACTATGAGCAGCTCGATCCAATATACTCATGTATCTATGCAGCGTTAGCATTTTATCGATAAGCAGACATGGGACACTTTCTTTTTCCCTGAAACTCCAATTTTTACGTAGGTCAACAGATTGTTAATAGTGTGTCAAAGAATGATGCATTGATAGTCAGTAAAACTGCAAGATGTTTGTCCTCAGTCATTCCCACAAGTATTAAGCCTATGGGTTTGCACAGGAAAACAGCTTTGCAAGTCAAGTAAAACACAGAAGTTTGGAAGCAAAACTCCAGCTACTGACATCACTTCCTGACGCAACATGGCATTTTTGTTTGGTCTTGTTTTCCAGTGGGATCTGTGAGGCTCTGGTTTGACCTCTGATATCTTAAGGCCAGGAACAATGGAAAATTAATGTAATGTTTATTAATACATAGAAAAAGCCTCTGGCTACACAGAGTGCCAAATACAAACAATTAAAGTAGCATGTAGTCACAAGTCTGGTTAATGTGTAACTTTCTGTGTCAGGATATGATATACTGAATTAAAATAAGTTCATAAAGGAATTTTACTTAGTTATGTTCCACCTCACTACCCCTTTATTCCACCCAATATATAAACCAAATATTTACCCTTGACCATGACCACACAAGGACAGGAAAAATACAATTAGCAAAGCTGGTCGTTGATATGTGTAACAAAGACATGGAAGTGTGTTATTAGTGTATTTAACTTACACAGCACACAAGGATCTCGATGCACTCCATAGCAAAGTATGCTTCATATCCTGAAGCTTATGTATAATAAACCTTACTCTACCATGGACAGATGGCAACAGTTCCCACCTCCAAAGATGTCCACAGGTGAGGAATAACAGAAGAGACAGCCGGCTGGGCTGACATGGTTGAACAGAATGAATAATGTTAGAAGCATTATTTTCTTGCCTCCCTTTTGTTTCTTCACAGTTGTTTTTCTATGATACAGCATTGGGTTATTTGCCATTACTGACATTTCCACAGGTTGGCTTATCACCCAAGACACTGGATAATGCCTAAGCTGAGACCAAACATCAGTCTATGATTTCCTTACACTTTTAGACAAGATGGAAAGACCCAAACTTTGAGGGAGCGAGGAAGATTAAGAACTGTGTGCTGAGTAGTATATCTGGACCCCTTTGACCTTTTTATTTCCTGTTAAGGTAAGAAACAGTCCATGTACCAAAGCTTATAACATTTTACATCAAAAGTTCTCGGGAGCAGATCTGACAAAGAACTAGAATTTAGTTCCTCTCACAAGAAACTAGAAAGGAAAACTGAAAACATTCACACTGAATGTATTATTTCTATCTCCAGGTGGCCGTTAAGCGGGCAATATAGGATTCCTTCAGATTCCTGATGGCCCTCTGAGGACGTGCTGGGCATAGAGCACTGTATTTCAAATAAATAGTAACTAAATAGTAACTAAAAATACTATGCCACACTGCTTCCTAGAGTATCTGGTGTCTATTCCATTATGGTCTCTGATGGCCTATTGGAATACTTAAAGGTCAAAGGGTTAAAAAATGAGAGAAAATTAGGGAATCAAGTTAATTTTTTTGTGGACAGTTTTGTGGCTCATCTTTCCACAGCTGTCATTTTACCGCCTGCTGGTTTTTAACCTACTTCTCTCCAAATAAAGTGGCTGAAGCTGAAATCTGATCCACTGATTCCTCATACAATTATAGGGATAAATCTAAACCTGATACATGCTTAGAGTTTACTCTCCTGAGTTGGTGTCCATTTGGCCTTGTCTCAAAAAAGCACTTGCAAGAAGGATACCCCAACTGTTTGACTACTGCATGGTAGGGACCTTGAAAGATTACAGAATAATGTTTGTTGTGTCATATTGTGAATGGGATTGGATTTTATGGGTTGTTTGTTTTAGACCTCATCTCTCCATGTGCAGAGAGGCAGGGCATCTTGATGAAAAAAAGCTTTCCTTCTTATTTGGAAATGTATTTTGTCCCCATATGACACTGATACAACCTGGGACTGAGTTCCTTCATTGATAGCTGAAAGAGAAAATGTTTTCAAACACATGCTGCATTTAGAGCCAATATGCAGAGAACCATTTTCCCTTAGTCAAAGCTAACTTTCACATAAGTTACACATGCAATAATTTTTATACTAAAAAACTCTTCAGAAATACCAAGATTTAAAAGATGGCCTTCCTACAGACTTATATGACATTGATTCTAATCTTCAGTGATGTCATGGTGCCATATGAAACAGTTT
>NW_009938746.1:22500-62193 GCF_000696875.1 Nestor notabilis | reverse complement strand
AAAGAGTAGAGCTAATCAGTTAAACCCATTTAGGAATTAACTTGAGCATCTTATTGTCAGATTAAACTCTGGAGATTGACAATGTTCTTTTGCCAGTGTTAACAGCAGACCCGCAATTATTTCATGTGCATTTCAGACGAAAAAGATGAAAGATCTCTCTTCGTAAAATGCTGCACATCATGTCTGTTGTAGAAATGCAGGTTGACCTTAGTAAGGTCAGACCTCGTTTTTTTCCATGTTTTGCTGAAGGAAAGTCCTTTCTACAAGAAACACACATGCATACTTGTAATATACCATAAACATATAAAATATGTATATTATATAATATCTAATATAAAATATATAATGAGAAATACAATATATGACATAAAACATTATTTCCTGCCTTCTCCATTTCAGACAGTCAAGGAAATGAGTGTTTTTCTCCATCATATACAACTGACCATTTTACATGTGCTTTTCGCCCTTTTTTTTTTCCATAAGGCAGTTAGAGAGGGTGCTAAGGACACTGTAATCAAGAGAGCCTCGCTTGTGTTCTGAACTAGACAGAGCCTCCGCAACCATCTAATTAGCCTTTAAATGAGAGTCAGGTCTGCACTTACAAAGCAAATCTTGCCATCAATGCCATGTACCACCGTCTAAGTGTGGAGCCATCTCAGACACATAAACTGGACTACTTTTGGATGAAACTGTACCAGAAGCTGCACTTCCACTGCTAGGGCACATCAGAGCTATTCTAAGATAAACCTCCCCTAAATTGACATGGCATGGATACTGGGTCCTCAGCAACAGCTGTATCACTCCATTCAGCCACTCTACATCGTTTGCTAGCACAGACATAGTTGCACTTAGTCCCCCAGCTTCCTGACACACTGGGAACATAAGCAAGAAGGACCACATTACAGTACCAGGCTGGTCCATGTTGCACTGCATGTGCTCGTCTGAGCACAGGAACAATTCAATACAACATTTGACATAAACAACATCCCTGTGGAACAAGGACACCTTGATAGCCAAACTTATTTATGTAACTGGAGGGTTGTATAAATCAGCAGGCTTTGGGGGTAAAAACCGTTTGTCAAGCCTCTGTATAACGTCTGGCACAGGGAGGCCCTGATCCATGACCTAGCCTCTAGGCACAACCAAAACACAATAAAAACAATTTGCCTGGCCACTGGGCGAACAGGAGAGAAAGATAGCTCCTGCCCTGCAGACCTTACCTCTCCTAGTAATAAGGGGACAGTTCTTTCATATATGAACAGACACCTTAGATTTTTTTAGACATCAGGAAATAAATTGAGTATCTAAGTCCACATGTACCCCCTCATTAAGTGACTGCGTGATCTGAGGTCTTGGTAATGAAATGTTCATGTAGCTAGAAGTTTAATTAAGTCAAAAACCCAAGACAGAAACAAGCTAATGTTTTTTATATTATCAACAAACAGGACAGCACGACATTTAAAATATAAGTAAATCAGGGCCAGTTGGTAGAAGCAGGCATCAGTTCATTTAAAAGGAGGTAGCTATACCAATTTACACCAGATGAAGAACATGTCTGAAGAACATACTTCAGGTATCTGCCTTGGTACCTGCTTTGTCCATCACGTGCAACCATCCTGTCTCCCATGCATGCAAATACAGGTTTCATATATCCAGCATAAACAAGAATGTGCTCTTTGCAATTTGTATCCCCGTATATGAGCATATGAGGTTCTTACTGCCCCAAATGTTTGATCATTCACCCTATCAAAGCCTTAAATTTTTGCCCTTGCAATCATTTCCTGACAGAGCTGGCTCAAGGCTTCTTTGCAGCACAGGCAAAATAGGGATCTGTCGTCATGAGATTAAGGATTCAGGGCTCCAGCTGTAGGAAGGGGCAGATGTGAGATGAGGTGGATCCAAGATGCAGATTTGTTAGCAGAAAAAGCCCTGGGAAAGCCAGGTTTGCTGCTGCTGCAGCTGCTTGGGTGAGGCAGTGCTGGGGAATGCTCCACAAGCAGTAGCTGCTGAGCCATGAGCCCCTTGTTCTCCTGGGGCAAGAGAAGACAAGGTTTTTCAGGGCTTTCCCAGCAGGACCAGGACCAGGACCATGCCTTGCTTAAAGTAACTGCCTATTTTGTGTAGTCAGTGAGGCAGTATCCAGTTTAGAGGCACAGCTGAGAAAATTCTGGCTTCAGAAATTTCTTAGAACAGTTTCACAACCAAAGGTAGCATTTCATGAAACTGCTCTCTCAGGTAGGACAACCATTTATGTTAACCATAAGCATATAACCATGCAGGTGGAGTTAAAGCCAGACAGATGGGAATTTGATGATGTAATCCAGCATTTAGTTGGTTTGGAAGATAAATGTTGCTTATTCCTCAAAAGACAGTCAGAAACACAATACATATGAGTTTATTCTTTTTTTCTGTACCACTGAATGTAAGTAATAGCTACAAGTACACCATTCTTGTGTCTGGGAAGCCATGCAGCTACAAGTTCTCATCTATGCCACACATTTGTGCAGGTCTTATTGCAAAAGGTGGAAAACAGTCATCCATCTCTCCCTCACTTTAATATTTCCTTACTTTATCGTTATGAATTGCTGTTTTATGAATGCTGAGCCAATGCTGTGCTGGAGTCTATGTGAGGTTCCCCTGCCTGATAGACTTCACAGCTAGAAGAGATGATCTCATCTAACAACCACAGTGACTCAGACCACAGAGTTTAGCTCACCCCTATATTAATGTGTAGCACACACACAGACCTGCCTGAGCAGTGACTCTATGAAACAGAAAAATAGCAAGCTGCCAACTTAAAGTGACTTTTATTAAATATATACAAAGAGCACAAAAGAGAAGAAAATTAGTATTTTGGAGTAGGATTCACCTCATCTAAACCTTTAAGCTAAACAACAAAAAATTCAGCATCAAGCTGATGCTAGGTCTCTCATCTGCCTGTGCAGTCAATGGATGAGTACCTCCTCGGTATAAGTCATCCCACTTGCCTAGACTTTTTTTCTGGTAAAAGAGAGGATTAAGCCCTGGTAGAGGTGCCCATCATCTCCATTTACAGGAAAGGGAGTTTGGGTGACTAAGCTAGGCCAAGACTTGCCTATTAATATGACAGAATTCAGGTGAGACATATGTCACCTGAAGAAAGAAAACACATTGCATTTGAAAAAAAAAAGTGAAAAGACCTATAAGCCTAAGCACAAACAGCTCAACAACAGGACGTATGAAAAGGTATAGCCTGACTTCTGCTGGTCTGCATAAGAGTTCAGCAACTGGCTGCTTATGAAAGTATGGCTCAACGAGAATTGTTGATGACCTAAGTAAAAAGGTAAATTCTAGGTTTCCAGTATGCAACACAAATAAGTGCTCCTAATGTAAGTGCAGCAGAACTACCTGTTTTTTCAATATTCATTTAGTCAGAAGTATTTATGTAAACATCACAGCTCTCTGCATGCATTCGTATGAAGTTCTGTACATCACAAAACGTAGCAACAAACATAATTCATGAAGGATTAAGCACAGTGAGTGCAGAGCAATAAGGGAATAATATTTATGAGCAGGAAATGCTAGCTTGTAGCAGACTGATATATTTACACCTGTTCACTAAAATGTCACATTTACATATATCTATTTTTTAATTATATGTGGGCACTGTAGTACTCAGACTTCTTTACATTGAGTGGATCCAGAGTACTGGCTGCTGGTTTTAAACATAAATGAAAGAAGAAATCAAACACAGTATGAATGTGTGACTGAGAAGGTGAGATGGTAGCGCTCTTAATGTATAACTTCCACAAATTCAGAATTTTCTTAACGTGCATTAAAATACAATGAATTGCCTCTTTCAGATCAAGCCCTGGTTAGAGCCTTGGTTCTACAGACATCACGGGGAAACTGTTCACTGACATAAGTATGTCCAGAACATCATATACAAATTTCGAAGTTAGCGCAGTGCTCTCCTCTGCCTTCTTCATGAAGTATCCAATGTTGAACAGAAACATTGTATTTCTGCTCCATGCTGACATAAAGATGCATAAGAGAAAAAGAATCCTGGAAACAGCAGACCCTTTAGCTTACAAGAAAAGGTAATATACGCAGTTGACTTTAACTGCTATCAACGGTGCTTATATTTAGATTTTGGTCATGACACTTCAAGTTGTACAGGGTAGAAGATTCCTGTTGGGGCAGAGGGGAGGTGTAATGCGGATGGAAATTTCAGTCCGGGCCCTCAACTTAAGCTGAATGACAACTTCACTGCTCCAGGTAGATTCTTCCCTGATGCATTAGAAGCTAAAAGCTGCCTGGACTGTTTTCCCCATTCAGCTTCCCACATGCCGCTGCAAAAAAAAAAAAAAAAGCCAGAATGCATTTGTAACAGTGCATTATATTTGTTGCTAGCATTGTAAGAAGTGCATTCAGAGTAGCAATCCTTTTTATTTTTCTAAAAGCTGTGTCGCTAGTCTTTATTTAAAATAATAATGATTCCCATGCATCTTTAAAAGTTGAAGCCCAGTTCATTAGTTTAAAGGAAATACTGAAGTCAGTGTAAGGGTTATTTTCATTCCAGGCCATGTTGGTGTGAACATTATCAATTGATCTAGGATTTAAGTGACCTGTCTGGAATGCTTGACAAACAAATTTTTCTCATGAATTATACATATTACTGAAAACCATACTTAATGGGGGACTAGGAAGAGGGCAGGTATTTCCATCACCTAGGGGTGAAAGCCCTGCAAATTAACAACAAGACGGTTCATTGAAGCAGGTAATGGATTGGTCTGTGAAAACAAGAAATCTTTGTGGGAATGACTGTGATTATTCATATAGTCTGTTTGCTAATTATTGCTAGTATGAACATTATTTTAACTGCTTTTAAGAACCTTGGAAATGATGTGACTTGTCAACAGTGTTGTGAAACACTGCAATATAGAAGACATATAACCAGTATGCGCTCATTCATTGGAAAACTTTGTGTTTGATCATGGAATCAAAATATGCGAGCATACTTATTTTTATGTAATGAATATGTGTTTCACTAGCAAGAGAAAAGAATAATAGAGAAAAACAATCTTTAAAAAGCTGGGAGGTATGATGTATCAACACAGAGCACTGATACCAGAGTTGAATTGAACAGCTACACGGCTAACATAGAATCAGAGAATCAAAGAATAATTAGGATTGGAAAGGACCTTAAGATCATCTAGTTCCAACCTCCCTGACATGGGCAGGGACACCTCGCACTAAAACATAATGCAAAGTGTATGATGCTCTCACTAGAGAGAATGCAAAAATGCTAATCCTCCAATGCTTATTCCTTCATTCAAATTCCATGCCTAATAGTGCCTAAACATTCAGGTTGTAAGAGAAGTTGGTGTCATTTGCAGAAAGCCTAGAAGATATGCCTTCCTAAGAGCTGCATAGCACAACATACATATATACACTATATACAAGCCATTATGCATTAAAGTGATTTCCTTTTTTCTTTCTTTTGTACCTGTTAACAGGCATAAACACCCAGACTTAAGTGATAACTTTGATGTGTGTATTTTGTGAGGTTCTGCTTCTGTTTTGTTGCTGTTTCTTTCAGAAGGCATATCTGTGCTCCTTTCCAGTTTCATTAACTACTTTCAGCTATTCCAGGAGACTTTAAGTTTTGCAGTATCATCCATTATACTCTCTACTGGCAGAATTACTTGGCTTTTGAAAGGACACTAGATAACTAGCTTTAAAATTAACTATCACCACAATATCTTCACCTTTTGGCATAACATCAGTCTTGATCGCTTTACTCCTAGACAGGCTTTACTTTCTAGAATTAAAATTTTAAGGCCAGAGTGATCTATCTGAAAGATGTTTATAGCCTGCTGCGTAATAGTGGCTTTCAGATTTCATCTAGGGATTTTTCCATTTCAGTTCCATATCTTTCAGTTGTTACGCATATGACTTTAAAGCCATGCAAAGTGAGATTTATATGACATGTCCACCTGCAAGCTACTTCTGGAGATTCTTCACAAAAATGGAATGCAAAAGGAAATAGCAGATTTTTACCAGCTATTACAAAAGAAGTTATCTTTAAGTCTTCCTAAAGCAGATTGGATGAACCAGGTGCTTTTTGCGTGTACTTATGTCTTCCCACTAAATCCAAAGGAAGTCTGGTTTATCTGCTCAGCAGCAGAGGTCCATACAGAAGACTACTTTGTGTCAGTTTTGATTTATGGCCTTCAAGTGAAGGGAAATTCACGAATTGTCTCAGTGACTAAAAATAGTAGCTGATAAAAATTTAGATCCAATTTCTAATCTGAATGTGCCAATTTTTTTCACTATTGCTACTTCGCTTCATTCTTACTCTGAAAAGCTGTGGAATGATGCTTTCTGTAACTAATGTTGGAATGGTGTTCAGCTTTACAGATAAAGGACTTTTATGCATGGTCTTCTGTACACTCTCAGATTGGAGGAAGATTTTCCCTTCCTGAGACTCTCTGATCAATCTGAAGGAATGATAACAGGATGCGCAGTACAGTTTTATTCTTTCTTCCCACCCTTTCTAGGTATCATGTCAGCTGGTTATATTCATTTGTCGCAAGTGATAGTGATGGTAAATCAATTGAGGAGCATCTTGATCCTTAGTTCTTTGATGTAATTTCAGGTTGAACATCTTTCAGTACCCATGGCAAGATCATGTTAGAAGCACTGGGGACTTTATACATAAGGAGAAATTACTTTCATAATTACTTTCAGTACCTATGACCTGATGCAAGATCATCTGGCAGCATCATTTACCTTATCCTAATAAAGGAAAAATGGTTCTTGTAGAATAAGAATGCCAGAGATGATTGGCTTTCACCAAAACCAGCCCCTGGAATCAACCTGTATGTGGTATTTGAGTGACTTTGAGAGAGATAGTTTAGGTAACTTTCTTTGCCAGAAGGCTAAACTCTTTGAATAAGTCACTTGAATTATTAGAAAAAAAAGAATGGATAAAAGAAACATTGCCTCTTACTTGTTAACTTCTCATTATCTCTCAGCTGTGTGTTTCTAATAATTGGTCAGATTTTTTAAATTGTCATGGCAAAATTACTGCATTCAAGAAACTTTAGTACACTGGTGTCGGTGCCATGCAGATCAGGTCACAGAAAATATTACATATATTGGACTTGCTTCAGTGAAAGCAATGGCAAAGTAATTTGTAGAAACTATTTATCTATGTATATGCTTCACTTGATTTCAGCTCCACTGAAGGTGTTATTCCGAATTGTGATCCTATTTGGTAGTAGCTGTTTCACTAGCCAAAGCAGGCTAAAGTTGTTTTTTGTATAGATGCTACATTTATTTTGCCTTCAGTATATGTCAGCAATGTTATGCTTGTGGAGGCATTGCAGATGCAAGAGAAAATAACACATTTCTGGAAATAAGTAAATCACAGAAACTTTCTGACAAACATGATGAGGTGAAATGCAATTAAACACCCACACACTTTTCAATGGAAATATTATTGTTACTGATAGTCTTTTAAATATGGACACTTAGATTAACTATTGTAAACCACCTGCATGACTATTTAGTGTCACATTGATACAGTCAGCAATCATACTACTTGCCCAATTGCAAGCTTTTTTTTTTTTCTCCCAAATTTATTAGAAATCAAAGAAAAGAACACTGAGACATCCAGCTGGCTTGCACCTTCCTCCACAATAAAAAAAAAAGCTTGCCAGCAGAGGGAATTTTTTAAATGCCATTTATTCTGAAAGCCTCATATAAAAGTTCTTACCAGCTTATAAATATCTGACTTCTCTCCTAATGCGCATATAGGAAACTTCAGGTTTATTTTGTCAAAGGTCTTTTTATCATTGGTTGCATAGGCTGCCAGGGTTCCTGCATCCCACTAGCTTTTTAGATAATATTCAGTATTTTCATTGTAATTCTCTGGTTGTAGTCATTCATTTACAAAGCTTGCTTGGTCTGGGCTAATAATCTTACAGATCATATCCTGCAGGCTGTCTGCTAGAATTTTTGCCAGAAGTTAAAAATCCCAATTAATTAGTAACAAGGACGAAGCTTCCTGAAGGCTTTGAGAACCCTACCCCAAATCTTATCTCACCATTCCCACTTTCTTAATTGTTGTGGACTATGTATATTATTCAGCTGACCATACAATGTGTAAATTCAGTCTTCATAACTCATATTCATTCCCAAGTATCTGTTAATTCAGCTTGTAACAGCCAGAGCTTTATATCTTGGGTTGATACTTTTCTGTTTCTGAAAAATAGAACACTGACAAGAACTTGCTTACATCCCTTCTGTATCTAAGCATAAATGCATTAATATTGCAATAAAATTATAAATCCTCTGTGTAAATATGATACACCATCCACATCGCAACTTTTACTAAGCATCTGATAGGTTTTGAGCCTGACAACATACACTTAACAGTTACCACTCTAAGAAATGGCCTGTGCAGGCAACCAGCCCAATTTCTGTAACTGATTAGACAATTCAGTTCCTCTTAGACATACCAGTCCAATCATTAAGGATCCATGGTCATACCACTGGAAATCTAGTCCCTCTCCATCTAATGCAGTTAAGCATCACAGCAAAGCACTTTGTCCCACAGCATGTTTCTGAAGACTGCAGGTCCTTTTATGTAGGTGAAAACTATTCCTGGAAGCCACCAGTCAGCCTGAAAAGCCCATTGCTTGTTTTGCTGTTTCTAATTCCTGAAGCATTGATCATGCCTTCTACAGAAAAGCTATACCCAATTTAAAAGAGAAAAATAAGTGTCCTGATCTGTGTCTACAGTAAGCAAAGAATCCAGCCCAACTTATAAACCATTGGAAGGGGTATCTTGAGATTTCTAACTTCCTTCCAAGAAAATAATAAAATATCGGTGGGTAAGGCAGGAAAAAAATTAGTCTATAAATGCTGAAATGTACCCCAGACTAAATGTTAGAAAGAAGGAAAATAGAACATGCTGTGATTAAGTTTAAGAGGCAGTATGTAAATTATTCTTTGTTAAACCACTCTCTGTTCATGCGCTTTTCAACTTTACTTTTAGGGAGATCTACTAAGGTAACCAGAAATCATGATTAATGGGTACACCAGTAAGAACCTCAGTGCTAGGATGCTTAGCAACCACACAAATTAAATACATTTAGCAAGATCTCTTTTGTGAAAGCATGTATAATTTTTGTATGTACATTTGTAGTAGTTAGAAAGATCAACCCCAGAAGCACTCACAGTTTATAAGAGCTTAAAAGAATGTCATAGTGGATGTTTGCAGGCCAATCTATTGTAAACTCCATCAATGTAATACCATCGCCTTTGCATTTTCTAATATGAAGACTCATATATATTCTGCTGAAGTTCCTTCTTCTGTATTCTGCTTCTTTTGCAATCTTCACTTTTCATTCCTGTATAGTTATTCCTGGCTTCACCCTATTTTTTCCATAGTATTTTTTAATCTCTCCTATTTCTTAGACAGTCTTCAGCTGAATACTACCTCATTGAGATTCAGGTTAGTCTTAGAAGGCTACAGTGTCAGAGCAGGCTTGAAATAAAATTAATTTTTTTTATTAAACTGCAATAATAATGAATGCTAAATTAATAGTGCAATGGCCTTATGACCACTATATGAATACAAGTAAAATTGTTTTTAAAGACAGATCTACGTTGAAACCCCAGGTTTCCCAGTTGGAGGAGTAAAGAATTTTAAAAAATAATGCTAGTGTTGAAAATTGCAGACCAGGCTAGTTCCAGATCATCTAATCAAGTCACTGACTTCTGGTAGCACTCGAGTCAAAAGAGGAATGAGTAATTCAGTCCACTTGGTCTCCAAAGCTCCTTTAGTTCATCTCTGTACATAGTCAGTGGAAAGAACTGCTGAAACTGGGCACCTACATCATGTGATATGCCTCTTAGTGCTATGACTGTTCTCCTCAGTGCCTCAGCAGGACAGGCAGTCCTGGCTTATATTGAACTGCATTGCTTTGACTTTCTTACACTTTGGCAACATGCTAAGCACTTGACACCACTTTGAAGGGTGTGAAAAGTGTGATGGTTTTGGAAGGGTCTTTTACATCTATGAAATCTCAAGTCAGAAAGATTTATTAAGGTTTTCTCCATTGTTTCTATCACATTGAATTGCAGGTAGGAAATAGGAGCACTGTTCTCACAAACAGGAGTGATAATTACTTCGTTAAAGGTCGCCCAGATGGGACACAGATACTCAAAACTGTTCTAAAATGTAGTGAGAGCTACAATTATCTTGCTTCTTCTCAAGTGAATCTGAAGTTGCAAAGAAGACACTGGACCCTCTGGAATAAAATTTTAGGTTTCTTTCAATAAAACATGAATTCATTTAGCTTGCAAAGGGGTGATGCTTATTTCCCCGGGAGTCAGAAATAATCCAGAAGTACCAACAGTTTCACTGCAGAAACAGCCACCACTTTTCCAGACTTCCAGCGTGAGATCTGTGCAGCAGGATACATTCATTACAACCCTGGTTGAGCTCTTCTTGGGCACCACACAACTACGCTTTGTTGGGCTTAATTGTTGGATACCATGTGTTTTAACATACTTGACCTAAGGAGTCTAGACATAGCCATAGCTCCTTCTGCCACACTGCTGAAAAAGCAGTGAAAACAACCTGTAGCAATAAAGAGATTTTTTTAATAGTGTAGCAGTTCCTGATCATGTCTGCTGGGGAGTCATTAATTGCTGTGATAACTCCAGAAATGTTGAATTTCTGCCTTATTTCCCCTTTTCTGTGTTTCTTTTGATCAAATCAAACCACCATCACCTGGTAATGGTGTCACAGAGGCAGCCAGACAGACTCACATGTTTTTCTACTTCTAAATTCATGCAGTTTGGGCTCTTGCTTAATCATCTGAATCACAGTGCTAGCCTCTAATACTTAGCCCTTATTGTCACTATCTGATTAGATTTAGGGAGCCGTATGTAGTCAGAGTTCCTGCTTTTAGTTCTTTCTTAAATAACATGGAGAACACACCCCACTTGCCCAGCTACCTGCATCTTCAGCTGCCCAAAATTTTAAAATATGCTTCTAAACCTATTAGAAATCTTTGTTTTATTAACAAGATACTTTTTTCCATGGGTTTGGTTTTTTTTTTCCCTAAAGTGAACAATTATGAATTGTAATAACTGTATTCCAAGAATGTTTTATTCTGTCAAAATGGAGAGCTCTCCCCCAGGGCCACATTAGTATCTTTTTCTGCCTAGGAATGCAGCTGTTCCAGGGCAGGCTCTGAGTAATGTCTCTAATCGGCAGATATGCAGAGTGCTTAAGCTAATTATGTAATAAGAGAATCACTCCTAAAATTTTATAAACGTTAATATAGACATTTAACTTCAATTTCTTTGAAGTTGAACAGGAAATGAGAATTCTTGTGGTACTAGTACCAAATGCTCATTTTTATACTGAGGTTTTAAAATGTCGGGTATTGCAGATCTAATGCTGTATTCAAGCTGCAAATTACTCTCTTTGGCATTGAAATATTGCTGCAATTAAACCTGCAGTAAAGTATTAAAAGGAAAAAAAAAATTTGCCTCTGATTGCCTTTACACAAAACTGTGTAGATCACCATTGATCTTGAAAGATGGCCCCTGAGATCCGAGTTTTAATTTTTCATACACATATATACTCTCTTCCATAGGTCTTGAGTAATCAATTTAAGATTTCTGATTTAAGCAGTTCCACATGAAAGTTAGCATTGTGATACCCATGTGAAGCAGCTTCTTTAACACAGTATGAAAACTACACATCAGCACTTATTCATTTGTCTAGGTGTATATCTTTGTTTCTACATTTGCGTAACCAGGCAAACCATTCATTTCAATGACAATCTATTTTCAGGTATTTGGTAAACAAGACAAATGTATTTTCAGTTACAGTATTTGAGCATGAGAACTGGGGGAAGGGGACTAGAACAGTTGGTTTAGATCAAGCAATGTCCATACCCCATATTTAACATATTTTAACATTTCCCCCATTCAAATTCCCTGTGAAAACTGTTAGCATTGTAGACAACCAAGAGTTTCCATGCCCAAAGTAGAAAATTCCTTTGGCAGTACTGTAGGACTGACCACTTCCCAAAATGTAGGACACAATCCTCCAACCAGTTAGGCCTTCTGTAATATAATAATTACTACACTGAGTAATTACTAAAGCACTCACCAAAAAAAAAAAAAAAAAAAAAAAAGAAAACCCCAAAACAAGACTAAACAAGACTCTTTTCATACGGACAATCAAAGAGGTAACAAACTTCCTGTGATAGATGTTTATTTTATTGTTTACTGCACTACTACTAGGCATGAAGATAAAATCTACACTTCATTTTTAGAATTAGGGTGGTACTCAAACCCATGCTATCTTGCATCCACATTCTCTAAACATAATCTCAAATCCAAGTCCAAGTAGTATGCAATCATGAGTAAAACTTCCTTGTTACCAGCTAAAACAGGACAAAAGATGCATTTGAATGTGCTATTTCCATGCATTTCGTATGTCCTTGCCATAGGATGCCATTGCTAAGTCCTTTCTAGAAGAGTTTCAATGCTGCTTATCAAAAGGATAAAAGAGATTACTTGGCAACATGACTTTGGTTGGGAGAACACAGCCCTGAGTACTAGATGTTGCACAGCTTGCCAAGAGAGGGATCTATTAGAACCACTTCCTAGTTTCCACAATAATGGTAACCTACAAGCAAAGCCTCAAATATTAAGCAGGTGAGTGCTTATTAAATATTAAGCATGTGGTGTTAAAAAAAAGGCAGAAAGAGTGCAACTGTCCCAAAAAGCAAAATCACAGGCTCAGCATTTCCAGTTCTAGCCACTCCAAACTTTTCTTTTCAGTTTTGAAGAACTCTCTGTAAACAGTTCACCTGCTTGAGTCTATGGTCTGCGTTTTTACGAAGCAGAATATTTGATTTACATATCTCAAGAACTAATCGTAGATTCCTAAGCTTGAAAATGATTTCACAAAAAGGACCAAAATACATGGATCCCATCTTTAAGACTGAAGCTTTAAGACTGAAGCAGTCACCACATCTATATTTCAAAGATTATAGCCTATGGAAGAAGCATGGCTATATCAGCCATTGCAACTTGTCAGTGTCCCATATAGGCTTGTCCAGTTGGGGCTGGACATCTGCGCTACTTCAGTCTTGCTACTGTTAATACCCGAGGGAACTAACCAAGACCTTGGGGAGTGTGATATATCTATTCTGCATCTAATAAGGAATAAATCTCTTTCCTAGTTGCAGAAAAACATCTCCCTCCCCACAGATGTCTAATCAAAGAAATAGAGCAAAAAATGCAAGTTCTGGTTTAGGAGCTGAGACACATTTTGTCAGAAGCTGGGAGAATAGTTTGAGAAGGCAGTGCTGAATGCTGACCCTAAATTTTTGCCTAGTAATTCATTCCTTACCTGTGTTGGAGGCAGGGTACTGAGCTAGATAAATCTTTGCTGTGGTACAACACAGCAATGCACACTCACTCCTAGCTTTCAAAGAAGCATGAAAACAAAAACTGTGATCTAAGTCTTATATCTTAAAGTAAATATGGTATTTACTAGCTAGGATGCTGCAGGAGCATCTTGCAGCATGGTACATTCTGAACAGGATTTAGAAAGTAGATTTTCAGTGGAGCTGTCAGGACTTGCTCCACTGTCCTGTTAGTAGAATTTCTTCTTGTGCTAGCCATCTTGGATTTACTGTTCAAATAGCTGATTGAATTTCTACTTACAGACACAAAAGTTTTCACTGAAAAATTAAATGAAAGCTCTGGAAGACAACAGAAAGAGCACATGATGGATGCTGGCTTGCTGGATTGTTTTGTTTTCCCTGTTATTCCTTGAGATGATGCAGCTTGTGTTTCAGCTCTAAAAATTACAAACACAGCTGGGTGTACATTCTAAACACAGTAGGATGTTACCGTGGTATTACCACTGACCCAGGTTCAGTCAGAAGTCCCAGGAACTACCAGATGCACAGAATGGAAGCAAACATGCTCATATTCATTGTAATTGTGGAGAGAACACAAGGAATGAGAGAGTTTGTGTTTGAAGTCCCTCATATTCTGACATTTTTCTTAGAGCAGCAAGGCTTCCCATTTCCTAAATCCTAGTGTCGTAAACTTGGTCATAATGTTTGAGGTTTGAACATCCTTTGCACTGACATGTAACCCTGGAACAGGCACAGTGCTGAGGGTCAACCAGAGGCTCTGCTCTCAGGATAATGGCTATACATGGGTGTATATGTTGCTACAACTGGCCAGCACTTATTCTATTTTAGCATACTAGAGACTATTGCTGCTCTTGTTATTCTCTGTCAAGAAATTCTGGGAGTCCCAAGCTCCAGCTAGTCTGGGCTGACACTTTCCAATCTGTAGCTCCACATTCATGTTTGTGTGAGTTACTTCTGAAATGTAGATTCATAAAATAGATGCAGCTGCTCAGTTTCTTGCTTAGAGTCCTGCACTGCTGCATGTAACAAATCTGGGATCACTACAGAATACAGCTTTTGGAACAGTTTCACACTTCTTTCTTGTCAAATGTGCCCGAGTCCTGCTTTGTCTGAGACATAACAACATATGGGGTCTGCATCACTGCTCTTTTCTCCCAACTCTCTGAATGATTATACACAGATTAACCATAACTCTTATACAAAAAAAAACCCACGTGTCTCTATAGTAAGTCAGTATCCTTGATATAAGGACATAATTTTTTCATTCAGAAATCTGCTCTTACCTTTTGGAAACAATAAGCTACCTCTGTAACTCCTTCCATTTTGATGAGTAAAGTCCCGTGGTATTTCTGTAGTTAATACGGATTTCAACCCTCATTTGACAGCTGGTGAGATAATGTGAACTATAGAAAGGTTAAGTGACTCAACTGAAGTCATGTCATAAGTTAGTGGCAGTCTGTCAAGAAGGGGATTTAGATGTCTTGAATGCTTTTCTTGACTATTCTTCTTGAGTATTGAAGCCATTTTGGACCAGAAAGTTCTGAGAAACATTATACATGAATCAGCACAGTATTAGGTACACAGTAGGAATATCTTATCTTTCAGTGATGTTTCTAAATACAGTCTTTTATTGTTTGAACAACAAAGCAAATACAGCAGTCTTCCTAAATTGTTGCCCAAATATAGCAGTGACTGAAAATTCCAATACTGGAGTTGAACTTAAAGAAATTTCAACTCATCAGAAACTAATCAAAATCATATTAAATTTCTTGTATTGGAGACAAAAACAGAAAGCATGTACAAAATATGTTAAGGGTTACAACCTTGGACAAGTTCTTTACACAAATCCAGGCCTCTGTTCCATTTCTGCATTACTAAATTAACATGAAATGCCATGAACTTCAAACGATAATGTCAATCGTCTTTAGCAATTTCTTTTATCAAAAAATAAGCCTTTATGGATTTCATATGTTGACTAAGCCAAAGGCATGGTCAGCACAGAAATGTTTACAGATGACAGAACTCTTGTTTTTGAAAAAAAAAGGATCAAAGGGAGTTTGAGAATATACAAACCCTGGTGGTTAATACGCACTCATGCAAACAAATAAATAAACTAGCATGATGTTTGCGTATGGCCAAACTATCTGTGCAACTGACTGAAGCTCTGCTATCAGACCATCTTTGTTTTGAAACTCTCAGTTTGAGCCCCCTCCCCACCAGGACAGGACTCCTTAGATAAGGTTCTGTCAATATCTTCACTACCAGCTCCAGTTTTTAGGGATTTATAACTTGGCTGTAAAACTTCATCTGAGGGTTAGGCTTGGCAGACAAGGTCTCAGCCTGACAGCAGTGGTTTTATTACATTATTTTAAAATGAAGTGACTCTTTTTAACCTTAAGGAAGATGCAAGATGCATGTAAGTTAACCAGTTTCAGGAGGTTTTTGGCTGGTGTTATAACTCAGAACACAGTGTTGTTTTTTTTATTTCTTTTTTTTTTTTCCTCCTTGAAGAGTGAGTTTGCTCTGATAGGAATTTCATAAAAGTCACCACACTGGCAATTATGGGCCCAGAACTATGTGAATACCCACAGACAGCCCTCATGCAGATTTATAAAAATCAGAGCAATTAAAGCTCACTCATTCAGTTATAGCAAATAAGATCAAATTGAATTCATGCTGAAAGGACTTATAGTTGATCTTTGAAGAAGCACCTATAAAAATGCTGTTTGAAGTTTCAAGAGTGAAAAGTAGTGGACAGAGATATATAGTCTAAGATCCACTCAGCAAAAAGGTGTTCACTATCCCACAAAGAGTTAATAGCACAGAACCTAGGACATGGGTAAAGTGTGAGTCAAGCATAACACTCAAAGGGATGGTCATAATACCTGTATGTATCAATGTTTAAAAGTCAGAAGCGTTATTTCATATTCAAGCTGCCTCTGTGGAAGGACTCCAGCAAGCTTTAACCTCTCTTATGAAAGCATCCGATGGGTTATTAAAATAATCTACATCCTTACTTATTTTTAGTAATGGGTTGAACCTTGAGATCCCTATTCAGAAAGAGTTTCCTGTGGCTTGGTTTGGTTTTGTTGCTTGGTTGTTTTGGGTTTTTTTATTTAATTTACATTGGCACAGTTTTGGGTGTCTGGCATGAGACATTGTCAATTAACCTCATTTTTTACCAGAGGGCAGTAGACTCTGGCTGATAAATCAGGTGCTTCTGTAGTGTATTAATTCAAATGCCTACAATTTGAGATACTTTCCTCAGTCTCTTCTGAAAACATAGCTGTGAAGGGTCAGTCAGTACGGCGCACTCTGTGGCCACTTGGGCACAGACTTCAGAACCTGCAGTCAACATGTGAACGAAGGACTTCTCTGCTAAAAAAGATATGCAATCTGTTTAAATTATACAATTAAAGGAGAAAGAGAGTGCTTTACATCATGTATCCTGGCTTTCTGCATAAGACCAAGGGCATCACTTACATAAGGCTTTTTTGCCCTAAGCTAACACTTGAAGTTTACATGGACACAATGGTGAAGTCTGCTGCAGGGCTATGTTGAATTAGAGCATCTGGTTGGCCTGGACTACAGGAGGGAGGGAAGGAGACAGATTGCCAAAAATTTAGTTTAACAAAATCGGTACAGATTAGACACAGCAAGTGGACGTTCACTGCTTGTTAGAGCCTTTTCTTTTGTAAGAATAAAACTTAGCAAGGCAAAACCAGCAGTGTGAGATGCTGACATAAGGATGGTGAATAGGCATTGACTGTTCCAGCACCTGAACTTTAAACACAGAATTTAACACAGATATCAAGTGAAGCTAATAGGACCCAGGTTCAGATCAAATGAAAGGAGAACGTTCTTCCTGAGAAATGCTTTGCAAAAGGATGTTTGGGAATCCAAAGCTCTTCACAGTTTTAATTGGGAAATTGAACAAGCACCTGGAAGAAAAAGGCTTTGAAGACTGCTAAATAGACAAACACCAGGACTAGAAAATCTTCTGAGCTGAAAATAACAGGATGGACATCAAATGAACACACAAACCAGTCCTGCCCTTCCCATCTATCTCCCCAGCATCCTCTTATGACCGCTGATAAGCAGAATTTTGAGGCAGATAGATCCTTTGTCTGAGACAATATGGCCATCACTACGTATGTGTGAACATGCAACCCTTCCACAGTGCTTTACAAAAATTCAGGATCTGGTGTTGCAGCACAGTACACCCATGTTAAAAAACAATACAACTAAATTATTTACAGCTGTTTCTGCAATACTGACATGGTTTGGGGTAGGCAGATTTTCATATCTGATGAATACAGGTTCAAAATGAATGGCATGTGCCAACCTGTAAGCAGTGTTTTCAGCGCTCTGTTAGTTCCTTCCAACTCTTTTCTAAACATCTGAGAATATCACAAACTTTACATTTTCAAGGAGGCAAAGTTCAGGAAGAAGGAGATAAAATGATAGAGCTCCACCTGTTCCCATATTCAGATGAGTGTCTTGGACACTTCCAGAGTGTGTGCCAAGGCATGAGTGAAATACACACCATATATACCTTTTCATCCCCAGACTTGCATAGTTCCCAGTATAGACAGCCACATCTTTTCCTAACGAGTAAGTACAGGCACTAACACGCAAGTATCTTGCAAACTGAGCAAGAAGTTTCAGCCAACCCTGAAATTACTCATAGACCTAAAAACTGGGGTTAGCAGCTGATAAACGTCCTCAAATGTGACAAAAACATCACAACTCAGTAAATGTCCACCTTCCTATGCCAGAATAAAAAATACCAGTATCTTAAATATGTATCTCACTAGTGGTAGATGCACAAGTATCAATGTCCTGATTTGTCCACAACAATCAATAAGGAAAGAGAAAAAAGAAAAATGCCAGAGACCTGAGTAAAAAGGAAAGAAATAGGAACAATGATTGGGTGGAGAATAGGGAAACATAATGTGAATGGAGAGAATTTCTGTCTGCTGGCAGATGACAGAAGGGGAAGAGAAGCTGAAAATAAAGAGAGCAGCTTGGGCAGTACACTGTGATGCGTACACTACTAACCCAGTGTGAGGAATAATGAGAGACTGTCTTATGAAGGGAGGGATTGAGTAAAGCCTACATCATGACAGGACAATAGAAAAAAAGAAGAAAATAGGTGGCTGACTCTTTCAGGAACTGTGGAAAACAGAGAGGGAAATCTTGTGGGATGGATAGGCATTTCATGACGTCCAGGTATAAGCAGAATATAGTGTATTCTCCCTGTAGAATTATGTAAATGTTTGCTCTGAGACTGCCCAGAAATAGGGCATGTGATGTTTTAGTTTACTGCAATTGTGCTAAAAAGAATGTGGGGTGGGGAAGTCATGGCAACTTCTGCATTGTTTGGAGCCTTGTAATTTGCTGGGGATGCAAACAACCTCTTCAAGAGGGACAAGGATGCAGTGTGATATTGTGTGACACATGACAGCCCTCAGTGTCAGCTGACTGTTTGCAAAAGCAGCTCTAAATTATGGCAGACCTCTTAGAAAGACTATTGTATTGTCCTTGAAATGAGTCGTGTAAATCTCAGCTATAGCAGCGGCATCATACGTAGCCACCCATAGCCTCCTCTGCCATGTGCTCTGGGTTTGCCCTTGGATGCAATGAAGCTTATTGCAAAACTGACAAAGATTTCAGAAGCCATGAGATAAGGTTCTCTGATCTCTAAGTAGCAGCAGAATAGACGCCCAAGGAACACAAGTATGACAACAAACTGACTGCCTGAGACAGGCCCTCTGCAAGGATTTTATGCAACCAGACTACCCAGCTTCTTAGGAATCATGCCATGATTTTGAGTCTGCCATGTGCACCACAGGACCATCTGAACCACTTTCAGTGATTTTTATCTCTTCTTGTCCTCCTTTATTACAGTGGCCAGGAGAAGCGTACACAAACAAGAAATATTTAAAATCATAGAAAACCTTAAATACAGAAATTCTAGTCCTCATACTAAACACAACATCTCAAAATGGTCCGTGATGTGTGGATAATTTAGCAGCTATACTGTAAGGAATCAAATTAATGCTTAAGTGCCTGTATCCAAAAAGAAAGTACGTTCTGAAGGAAAGCAAAAATGGAAATATATTTATATTAACTTTTGCTGTACTGGTAGGGCAGGTATTCCTAATGTGCCTTTTTTTCTTCCTATTTAAATGCTAAAGGCAATGTAGGTTGTAGTGGAGGGATGATAGATTCAAACCTGGTCCACTGGAGGAATCTGCTGGACAAATCTGTTGCTGTGACACTGCTGCTTGCTCTCCTCCTGCTCACTCAACAGTGAGTTGTATAACTCATCACTGTCTGAGAAGATCAGTGGTTTCAAGAATGCTATTGTCTGTCGTGGTTTAAGCCCAGCCGGCAACTTGGAACCACGCAGCCGCTCGCTCCCTCCCCCCCTTTTCCTTCCTCCCCCCGCTCCCGGAGGGATGGGGAGGAGAATCGAAGGAATGTAACTCCCACGAGTTGAGATAACAGCTCTCCAGTAACTAAGGTATAATACAAACCACTACTGCTACCAATAATAATGATAAGAGGAATAACAAGGGAAAAGGACACAACCGCTCACCACCCGCCGACCGATACCCAGCCCGACCTGAGCAGCGATCTGGCCTTCCGGGTAATTCCCCCCAGTTTATATACTGGGCATGACGTGCTGTGGTATGGAATACCCCTTTGGCCAGTTTGGGTCAAGTGTCCTGTCTCTGCTTCCTCCTGGCTTCCCCTCCTCCCTGGCAGAGCATGAGACTGAGAAAGTCCTTGGTCAGAGTAAACATTACTGAGCAACAACTAAAAACATCGGTGTTATCAGCATTGTTCCCAGACTGAAAGTCAAAAACACAGCACTGCACCAGCTACTAAGAAGGAGAAAAAATGACTGCTGTAGCTGAACCCAGGACATTGTCATAAATAAGCAGATGTAGTTTAGTCTACAGACCAGATCTTGTCAGTCTCATCTGAAAACATACACTACTACTGAGTCTGTTACACCCCCTGAATGGGACATTGGTAGCACGTCGGAGGTCCTCATCCTCCAGTTCACTGCTCAAGTTCACCATTAACCATGTTTTCAATGGACAACACCTTTTCCTTTTCTCAGTGCCCATCATGAACCTCAAAACCTCCTTCCACTACTTTTTCTGTCCCTCCAGCAGTCAAGCATTGAGGGGCTGTAGAACTACACTGAATACTGAACAATGGCCTGCATGTCTAAATAATGCTGGCTTAGCTCTGTCCTTTGGCAAAAGACAAAGCAGTCTCTGAGGATAGGAGCTCCGTAAGCATTTGTGTAAAACACTAAATAAGATTTTAATTACTACTATGACAAGAAATGTTTTTAAATAAACTATGAGACAGATCCCTGGTTTTAAATAAATAAATATAATAGGGGATAAAAAGAAGGAAACAGAACCTGGGAGAGAGGGGGAATCTTTTCCCATACTGATCTTCAGGAGGCTAAGACCTCAGGACTTACCACCATACATACAGGAGGTTAGCTTAGGCAGAGTACCAGTAATTGGGCTAGCCTCATTCATTTCCAGACCGAACTTAAAGCACACTGGCAGTACTAGCTGCTTTTGATGAAGCAGAGTCCCTGTGATCATTCAGTCTCATGTGCAAAGTCACATGCAGATGCTATTTTCAATCATAGATTTTAATATATAAAAGGAAAAATAGCAGTGTGTCTGCCAGAGCATTGCCTGCTAGGCTTTAACTAGACAGTGCCATCTGAGTTTGATCTGGTCAGCAGCACAACATCCTTTGAAGATAAGAAAAAATGGGTTGAGGTTGTCTGTTAGAAGACCGTGTGTGGAACTACTGTTGTTTGTATTGTGCTAGGGTGAAAGGATTCTAACACAGGAATAACTGTTACATAAACACTGATTTACTTGTGGCAGGTTAAGGCCAATAAGCTTGAATCTCCATTCCAGGGAAACTTAAGAGTAACACCAAAGTCAATGAACATCCATCAGGAAAACAGAAGTTTGACTAAGAAGGGAATTAAGTTTAATGAGAAACCCCACAGTCTTATTTAAATGTTATTATTTCCACTGTTTCTATTCATCAATAGTATCAGCAATAGATAAAAGAATGGAGCTTGCATAGTTTCAAGAGCTATTCTTTGCTGAACACATAATAAAGGTGTTCAGAAACAAAAAAAAAAAGGTACTGAAAAGTAATTCTCACTCCATCAGTAATGAAAAAAGCAAGATGTCTTTGAAAAACTGCACAGAAGCCACACTGTATAGGTTAATGTGTTAAGACACTTTGATTCACTGCCCACCTGTGTTCACTGGAGCTTGTTAACTGCTTTATTTTTATCATATGTTAGCTGTCAGTCTAGCATCCATCTATCCTTCATTTCATCTGGCATTTCTTCAAGACGAAAACTAGTCAAAATATCTGTCTACAATTCAAAATTTTGTTTTTCTGGAAATGCACAAAACCACAATGATGCAAGGTCTGCAGAGGAAATAAAAGGGAATAGTGTATTTTCTAGCTCCACTGAAGTCTACTTCTACTCTCCTATTCCATTTACTACTTATGTCTATTATCTTCTCTTTTCGTGTGTATAACTCCTACTGACATTAATGGGAGGCCTGGTCATGTAAGGAGAGAGGACAATCAAACCTTAAACATGTTCTTACTTCGACAGCTAAATCCCAGGGTCCAGGAAATTCCACATTTTATGTCAACATGTTCCAGCATATTTGATTGTCTCATGATACTCTATTCCACTTTAAAAAACAGTATTTAACTGCCTTCTTCCTGTAAGGAACAAACAGATCTCTTACATACATCTGATTGTGTACTGCAGAAATGTATAAAAAAAAATATAGAGTGTAGTAGAAGCTTTACTGCAAAAAAGTTTGTTTCTTAATCCAAACCTTCTCCCTGACATTAATGAGCTTATTTTAGTGGCGGGTGGGGGGAAAGAAATGCAGTGACTTTACTGAGGATATTGGTGAGAATAAAGCTTACAGAGTTACGTTCTCTATTTAAAAATAACTGTTGGGTCCAAAATAGACCAAAACCAAGCAATGCCGCAGTCACCTCCCCAGCAAAGGACAGTTGACATGTAAGTTGCATGTAAGACTTACAGCAGGACCTCCCCTTACATAGGGGTGCTCAGGAAGTGTGTTTTACATTGAGATTGTGACATGAACCAAACTCAGGAAGTATTTAGTCTCCTTTCTTACTAATCTGGCACCAGCATTTTTGATTCCTCTAACAAAGAGAGAAAAATGTGTGCTCTTGCTTTCTTATTGGGGGTTTGGGGAAAGCAAGATGGTCTCACTTGGTTTTGGTAAAGGAAAGTGATGGCACTCTTCACCCAGGTCATCTTTTGCATAGTTTTGCTTTAATGTCTATATAACAATAACTTAAATGGCAAAAAGCAAAGATCTGATTTTTTTGTTTCAAATTCACACTCATGAATCTGCTGGAGAAGGGGGAGAGTGTGACCAGTCCTCCTCTGAGGAGGAAGGAGAGGCAGAGACGAGTGATTACCTGATCATAGTGTCCATTCCCCATGCCCCTGCAGGGGAGGAGGGAGAGAATTCAGGAGTAAAGTCAAGCCTGAGAAGAAGGTAGGAGTGTGGGGGGAAAAGCGTTTTAAGATTTGGTTTGATTTCTCATTATCCTACTCTGATTTGGATTGGCAATATATTAAACTAACTTCCCCAAGTCAAATACGGTTTGCCTGTGATGGTAATTGGTAAGTGATCTCTCCCTGTCCTTATCTCAACCCACGAACCATGAGTCATATTTTGTCTCCCCTTCTTACTTGAGGAGAGGGAGTGTTTGATCGGCCTGGTGGGCACCTGGGTCAACCCATCACAGCTAGACAACAAAACCACAAGGATGATTCTGACTAAACACTAGGTGCTAACACCTTTGAGCTACACCTCTTCAGTGCTTGCTAGAACTGCAGGTCCACATCATCACCCCAGATTAATACAGATAATTATAATAATCTTTCTTTGGATAACCTGCAATAATCAGAGGAAGAGGACAATTTGTGGAAAAAGTTATGCAATGGAGGAGAGACGGCTTTGGTTAATTTTCCTTTACAGTGCCAGTATGACCTATGCTGCTGCTCCATTGCAAGACTTCTTGCATGACATCCACATGAAAGTCTGCTAGTAACAGAGTATATGTATTCAAAGATACCATAATGGATTAATAAAGAGTTTATAACTGGATGGAAGTTTAGAGACTGGTTTCTGCTCATCAAACTGAATGACTTCGAGCTCCAGATTGAGACCAGTTTGGATAGGTCCAGATGAGTATTCTAATTTGGCTCAGGGGTGTACTTTGGTAGCAGGTGTCCATGTTTTGTGAGCTTTGGTTTGCATTGTGGAGCACTGTGGTTTCTTTTCTGAGGACAATAAACTGAAATAAGTGGTCTGCGAGTGCACTTAATACACAGCGACAACAACTGGACATTCAGCCTGTGCAAGTTACTCTGAGGTAAAAAAAAAATTATATATGATGGACATCAGGTCCTCAGAACCAACTGTCTGGCTGCACACATTTGTTCCTGTCTGTGTACACTACCTGCTATCCAGAGTCTACACTAATAAGCATACTTTCTACGTGACAAAATGATGTGCACCCTGAATCTTGATGAATATGATTCTCACTGTAAGTACCCTGGACATCTTTCAAGGTTTTGCCTTTCTTCACCCTATTCAGTGTTTTATGTAATAAGGAGATTCTGTTGCAAAATTAAATATGTACATAAAAATATATTTTGCAGGGCAAATTTTCCCTGCTTCTTTGCGGTATTCCTGTACACATTCACTCTCGAAAAGCATGACTTTTGCAGTACCCTCTTCCTGAATCTGGTAGCATTTATCTGAGTCTCTCTGTATCATTAACAGATTTCAACTCTGTCAAGAAGAAAAATATTAGCTTCACTTGACAGACTGGAAATTAAAACACCATTGAGTTTATACAATTCACTCGAGATCATATAGGAATTGTCTGAAGCAGGCATTGCATCTCAGTTTCCCTGATGTTCATCTGATGTCCTGTATTCTAAATCAGCCTTCAGATTCATGGTTCCTTTCCCATTTGTGGGAGCTGTATTTTCTCAATAATTCAGATTTGTTGCTTCCAAAACCTGTCATGCTGTGCTGGAATCAATTAGAGTGGACCTTCAGCCCACTGATAATAATGGGAATCAACACCAGTGCAAATATACATGCTGAAGAGTCACCATGCTGGATTGGGACCAGGAAAAGCAGGCATTTGTTTGTTTTGCAGTGGAAGAGTTTTGGTTGGCAGAAGGAGCTGTGAATTTGGAAGTCATGAGAACTGAAATACAACCAACGGGCACCCTTGAATGCTAGACTTGTCCTAGAAGCAGCACTGTGCTTTACAGTGGCAGTAATGCAAGCCTGTGTTTAGCTGTGTGAGCACTGTACATAAAACACCAACAGTCAGCCTAAGAGGGTGCCTTATGCTGCTGTTCCTTCTGTTCTCTAAAGCCAGTAAAAACAGATGAGATTATGCTTTTCATGGTAAAGAACATGCATCTACATCAAAGTGAACTGAGACCACCACATTCATCCTTTGTTGTATTTCTTGTCGATTTTTAGCCTGCATGTCAGGTTTTCACTTGTATAAAGCCCTGCTAGTGTGACAGTGAACATATGCTGTTAGTGTGCAATAATTGTCCTTTAGCTCCTTATTGGCTGGATTTATTACCTAAAGTAATCATGCTGCAACAGAGGAAAAAGTAAATAAAATGTTTATGATCATGGCAAATCTTATTTCTCCTTTAAATATTGAAAGGGTTGAATGATCTCAATGGCAAAAAATGACCTTAAAATGTATGTGTGTGTGTTTACTTTGGCTTGGCCAACTTGATATGATTTTCACCATAAGCTTTCCCTGCAGCCAAAAATCACATCACATGAGCCAAAGCAGATAACAGACACATATACTTCTGAGGTCATCATTGCCTTAATAATTGAACAGGTTTCTGCACCTCTTCTGGGCACGCATTGGAATGGGAGCTTGCCAATAACATCTATTTTTCCAGCACACATAATACGTAAACACAAATACATACATTACAGCACTGTAAATGTAGTAAAATAGGGGGTGCTACTTCTTAAGATTTTGTTCTCCTTCTTCACCAATGAAATGCAAACAACAAATCCACCATTTTTCCTCTTTGACAAAAACCTGGCATATCCACAAGGCAATCCAAACTTTGACTCATCAGACATCACAGAGAAAACAAAGAAGGTTTGGGGCTTATCTTTGTTTAACATCTGTCAATATGAACATGAAGGTGTCAAGTCTGTTTTGGAAAGAAACACCTGAGATTCTTAAAGGTGCATCTGACTTTTGAAAATTGTATTTCCAGTACATGGGATGTAGGAAACAAAAGAAAACTGATTGACAATAGAATGAATGTGTTCAGTTTCTGAGCAGCCTGATCCAGCAGGATGCTGAATTATGCTCATAACTATAGGCTTAAGGAGACCAGTGAGAATTTTTTTTTTAGCTTTCTGACAACTACTTGTATGTGGAAAATTTTGTATCAATCCAAAATAATTTTCGGTCTCTTAACAATTGTTAGTGGTTGACCTCACAGTTTTTGCTGTTCTGTTTGACCTGAAAACAGAAAGATTTTTTCAGCATGATAAGTTCCACAATTTGGGTGGTTTTAATCATCTTTAATGAAATGTTTGCAATTCTTTTCCATGAAACATTCATATGGAAATGGAAAATCTGACCATTGGACTTAAAAAATATTGTAGTTAAACAGACCGGCTTTTTCTGACCCTTTCTTTTGTTTAAACCCTTGTTCTGAGTGAGGAGTAGTTTAGTCAGACCCTTAGCATTTGCTGTATCCTAGATCAAACAAAACATTGTTCAAAAAATGGTCTCCCAGTCCCGGTTTTGAGGGTAAATAGCCCTACTGACACCAATAGCATTAATCACATGTTAAACCAGGGTGCAGTTCAGCCTGTTCTTCCAAACATATGTGAACCATATTTGTTTTACTCATCTGACAGTAAGAGACAATCAAAACTTCCAGGGGTTAGGTGCTGTGTGTTAATTAAATGTATACTGACCCATAGCCTGGAGTACATTTCAAGACTACTCCTCAGCTCCTTTTTGGAGGAACAGACCTGCCAGCACTTCTCTAGCCCGGGACTGTCCGCAAACATCATACTGTATTTTTCTACCATTTGGCTGCTTAACAAAAGCACTCTGCCCACTCTTCTGGGGAGCAGGCTAGCACAAACACACTTGAACCTTTGTGGTTCCCATCCGAAATCTGCAAGTGACCCTCCCCCCATGAAAAACTAGAAAAGACTTAGACAACAGGGCTAAAATAAAAGACTAATGAATATACAGAATGTCACACCTGCTGCACTTGTGAATTATTGGTCTCTTAAACTTCTATAACCCAGCACCGTCACTGACACCCTTTATTTACCCTTAAGGCGCTTGGCAGCTGCTTAAATGGCTGTCTATGGCAGTTTGGTGGAAACAATAGTAATACATTATAAATCAATGAAAATGAAGTTTTTGCAGTGATAATCTGATAGAGATTTGCTAACATTTATATGAAATTCAATTCTGTTTGATTGCATCAGCATATGTTTCATTTCTTCCAGCACTATTGATTTTGAAGGTTCTTTACCTATGTCTAAATTATTTCTGTTACAACTTTGCATTACCGTTTGGAAATAACCTAAATCAACTGAAACCATTTATTTCAGTTTTAGCTTTTTTAAAACCTGGTTACTCGAGTTAATGTAATCTCACTTGTATTTTTCAGTAGACAAAAGCTATTAAAACTCCAAAATCTTCTATATCATTTACCTGCTAAGACTCCTCTGTAATTAAGTGTGTTGTTATTTCTGGCAAAACTACGGAAGTACAGGGAGAAAAAAAAAGATAGAATATGGGCATAACATTGTATTGCCTAGAGTATTCATACCAATGAATAAACCCAAGTTTTTTGTGTTGAAATGGATGTTGTTAATGCAGTTAGAGCAGTGATTACTTAATATGCACAGGCAAGTAGCTGTGTCTGTGTATGTATTCAGGTGCTGTGTGTACAACAGCGATAATAACCATGTCATCACATCCTCTCAAAGAAAAGAGGTATTGTTGCTATTCCATTGATTTACTATAAAAACGAAGGCACAAAATCTTCTGAAATTAGGTACTTTAAATGACTATAAAAGTGTATATAAATAAATGACCCGATTTTGAGATGTCCTGGATGCTGTTTTCCATCTTCAGCTCTTGGCTTGTATTTTAAATTTGAGCGTGCAGAGCATACCACATACATATTGTCTGGGTATGTACTTGTTAGCTTATACTTTTACTATATTTTTGTGTTTATGGCATCACTTCTACCAAAATTTCACTATGGCTTTTGCATGGCTGTAACACTTGTGGCACAAGTGCCCCTTGGACTTAAGCTGGGATGAGAAACTTTGATGAAATGACTTCAAGTAATGTAAATTTAGCAGAAACTTTTCTTTGGAAAAAATAGATCCTGGCAAGAACAAACCATTCTGCTTCAGCTCTGTCAGAATGAATTGAGGGGGAGAGGAGGGAGCATATTTTAGTTATTTGGTTTTCTTTTTGTTTTTTCCTTAAATATGTCAAGTAGAACTTTCAATACAAAAACTTAAAATCAAATTCATTTGAAAAGAATAATAATAATGAAAAATCTAATCACTTCAAAGTACTGATGCTTCATTCTTAACTAGAAATGCTGGAAGAATGGTAGAATCTTGCAATCCTTCAAGAAGAAGAATTTCTGCCTACCATATAGGTCAAAAAATCTCCAGTCTGTGACTTCCTGATAAAGCCGTAGTAGTAGCTGTACGTACTCTTTTGGCATTCTGAATGTCTTTTAGTATTTCTAACACTCATGGCATTTTCCCTGCTTGGCACCCCTGTCACTACTGTAGCAATATACACGTACACCTACCAAGTTCAGCTATCATTCCTGTGGAAGGCCCAGCCACAAGAACTGGCTTTTCTGTAAAAAAAAATCCTGTGTAAGCATACAAGAGAAGAGACACACACCTCATTTAAACCACTGAACTTGTTCTCTTGCTGTAATATTGTGGCCATGGTTGCAGCCGCATGGTTCCTGAGCAGGAGGAATGACTGGCTCACTGGGTGAGAAGCAGAACAGCCCAGTGCAGTTTCTATCAGCTTAACTTGCCCATGCCTCTGGCTACTCCTGCTCTGTACACATAAAAGCATTAGATACTCAACACAGAAAGGGACTTACTTACCTAGTGAAATGTTGGACAGTAGTAGTTAAGGATACTTACTTAATGCTTTCACATTACAGGGATTTAAAGCTACATGCATGGGAACTGAGGAAACAAATATAAAAAATTCCCAATCAAGTTCTTCCCTCTGATACTCATGTAGAACCAGAGATTTTTCTGGGAATGTTGAGTTCATGTGGTTTCTTTCTGTCACTGGCAGATTTTTCTACTCACCCATCTCGCTGCTTTGGACTGTGATATTTTTTAATAAGCACAAAAATAAACCATGTTAATGAACTTCAAATTCAGCAAAAAGAAGGAAAGTCAAAATGACTCATACACCAGTGATACAAAAAAAATAGTCTTCTTCCTCCTCTTACCCCCAAATTCCAGCAGTATCAAAAAAAAAAAAAAAATGGACTGCCAAATTGAAATGAACTGTTTGGTGCTGAATTTCATGGTTGTTCAGGCTATACCCTTTACATCACAATATTGAGAGGAAATCAAATATTAATTGCGTTTACATTATCCCACTGGTTCAGTCAAGGGTTTTTTGGTTTGTTTTTTTTTTTTGTTGTTGTTGTTTACCACTTATTTGAAAATAAAACCTATTTTGTGAATATTCATTACAAAGTTGGATAAGGAAACTCCCTTCAGTGAGTTACAGAGTTTTTACTGTTTGCCATTCTGGGATCAGTCACAAATGTCATACGGTATTTTTTATGACTCTCTGATTGACTGAAGTTTGCATATAAAACAAGAGCAAGCAAAGGGAGCTACAAGCAGTGGGGTGGGAATTCTCTCTTGCAAGCAATTTCTTACTCACAAATTACATTATTAATGTCCAAGGATATATCCTGCAAGGAGCTGAGCTTGCCTGATGCAACCTGAGGCTCCTCTGCACCCCAGAAGATGCTCAGATCACTGTGAGTACTCAGTTTCCTACAGCACAGACCTCAATCAGAGCAGCCACTGCCATACCCTTGCACAACCACTACCCCTTAAGTTATCAAAGACAGCAAAAACTTAAAGTGATAAATATGCTGTACTAGGCAACTATTCAGAATCTGACTGGAAATGAGTTAATCTTTTATGGTTTACTGCTAGAAGAAAAAGAGGCTAAATGACAGTTTTTACATTTAAAATGTTAAGTCACAGGTAATTAGAGATTACTGGGATATCGAATTTTCTAACTGCAGTTTACTTTGCTGTATTTTCTAACTTCTGAGATGTTCTTTGTTTGAAAAGTGAAAATACGAAGAGAAAATTTCCCATTATCAGTCAGTTTGATTTCCTGCATCTCACTGATATGATATTTACAATGCTAGATTATATTAGAAATTGTTCCAATGAGAAAGAATAGATTCTTGCTTCTGTTTTGTGACTTTGAGGGGGTTTTTGGTGGTTGATTTGTTGCTTTGGGGGTTTTTTTTAAGAAAGAAAAAAATGTAACTATCCAGTCTAAATTCAGTCTACATTCAAGCTATCTCAGTCCTTTGTGGGTGTAATTTTTAGCACAGAAGTCATTGTCTAGACTAGTTGAGGCATCAGTGATACATCTTTGCACTTCAATTGTGGTACCATTGGTTAAACTATACTTCTTGCAATGGTGAATTTCTGGGGCATAATGTGCCTACAGAAAGATGCAAAATTAAAAAAGAAAGTTCCTTAGTGGTGTTTGCTTTGCACTGATGTTTCTGCTAGATTCACTGGAGATGCTCTGAAGTTAAAGCCGAATAAAGAACACAAGATTTACAAGGGTATGACTAAACCAAATTAGTTTGAAAGTAATGAAACAAATTTGTGCTATTAAGTGAAAAGAATCATGACGAGCAAAAATAATCATGAAAAGCCTGTTAATAGTCTATTTCTCCTCAGATTCCAGGTCCTTGACAGAACTGGACAAGAGATGCTACAGAGTCCTGACAGAGTCACCACCTTCATGGCCCAGCCTCAGTTAGGCTTCTTGTGAAAAAATAGGCAGAGCAAGCCCTGGAGCCCCTCTCTGACCATTTCCCCAGGATGGCTTGCTATCTTCTCCTCCCCATCCCCTAAAGGGAATACACAAAAGGCATCAGATTGGGCTGCCCACATTTCCCCTGTTTTGCACTTTCCCTGGAAAAGGGAACGTTTCCACTAACATCCTTGCATGCTTTCAAGGCCGATTGACCCCATGTAAACTAGTAAATGGTGTAAAATAGATTAACAGACAAGATTCTAACCAGTAATAGCCATTACATAGAAAAACAACAGCTTTTTAAGGGTCTTCAGGGAATCTATTTCTGTGAGTCGGGAGTGCTCACACCAGCAAGGCTGCAGAGTTACTCGCTGTATTCCTGTGAGGCCATTTTCCCGATGAGCCACCAGTGGTAAGTAACTGCCCTGGTTTAACAAACAGGCTCTGGGTGTTCAAGACATTACAGAAACTACCCTTTGTAACAACTGTGCCACAAAGCTCCAGGATGAAAGCTGCAAGACAAAACAATTTTGTGGGACAGAATCATACATCCCTTTGGAAGTCGTTATCCATCTAAAGTCAAGGGAAAGTGTAATTAACATTTCCTGTAAGATTCTGGTTCTAAACACAAAAATGCAGCCATTAACAGCAAAGGACGCAATCTGCCTCAGATCTGCTTTTTGAGATCACAAAATCTGCCCAGCCCAGATCCATGCTTCAGCAGGCCGGTGTGCTTGTGCAGCTCCCCACAGTGAGACCCTGTACCCCACGACTGCATGTGCCCAGCCCCTCTCACACACCAGACAGACACCTGCCATGCAGGTCAGCAAAGGTGCATACAGCCCAAATCATCTGCCTTTACCTGCTGTACTACAGGTTATAGTGCCACAGTGAAGGTACTTAGCAGAACAAGCAAAAGACTTAAATCTTCTCTTGGAGAAGCAAGACTGAGGTATAAGGAAGGTCAAGGGAAGATTCAAACTCTGCATGGTGTTACTTGTTCTAAGAACCACACCTTAAACTGGATGCAAAAGACAGATCTGTCTTTTCACCTTTTTCCTTTAACTTAGGAATCATTCAAGAAAGGAAAATGCAATTAATATCTACCTTAAACATTTATCTATTTTTCTGGCTTTTTCTTGTAGCTAAATAGAAACACCCAGAAGCCACTGCTTCAACTCCTTCACAATTCTATAGATTTTACGTGTTGCTGTTGGTTGAAAAACTGTCATGGCTGGTTACAGTTCCTTTAAAGGAATGCACTTATCAAGTGCTCTACACCTAGGACACTTTTTCTCAACCTCTGCTTTTTTTTCCCCCTTTTTCCTATTTCTCACATTCACTTTCTTACTTTCTTTGCTGCCTCTTTCTCCTTTTTCAATCTTTCTCATCTAGCCTTTCCATTGTTATTCACCCTGTTTATTGCTTCAAGCAACCCTGACATACTGGACATCATCTGAAACTACAAACGACAGGATGCAATAAGCTAGAGAATAGCAGTAATCTGAGGAAAGTTCTTCATTCACTCTTGCTCCTAACTCTCTGTCTTCTTATCCTACATAGAAAATAAAAAAATCAATACCACCTCACAGGGCTTGATAAAAGTGCTGGACGAGTACAGCAGGCATGCTGGATACAGTAAATTAAAGTGATCAAAATTTTCCAGTCGACTCTGCCTATAGCCTACATAAACTAACAACCCTGTCTGTAGAATGTCTGTCACTCTAGAAGCTTTATTTTATCTGTGTCTCTGATTACCTAGAGAATGAGTACATATACGGTGTATGTGTGCACATTTATCTGTATGCATATGTGTGAGAAATAGATAGGAGAAGAAATCAGTCTGTGCTTATAACAAATACTTCCTTTCAGATGGGTAGATTTTGAATTTGCTAAGGTATTTGTATGCACAAACTGCTGTGGAAATAAACGCTATATTATGGTGAGATTTATACAAGCAAGATCATACTGCATTGTATTTAATTTTCAATATGTCATTCCCTGTCAGGCTAGATTTTAGCCAGTGTAAATCAGCACTTAAAATACCACTTGAAGATCAGGCTTGTTACCTTTTCATGTTGTTTTTTCAGGTCTAGACATGGCTTAACAATTTCCAATCAATGTCTAAAAATGTATTAGAGAACTGAGAGACAAAGCAGGCAGTAGAGAGATCTGGCAGTAGCAGGATTCATAGACCAAACACATGAGAAGCTAAATTCTGCCCTCAAAGGCAAATGTGCAAGGATTCATTGACTTCAGGGGCAGATACGTAAAGGGCGAAGTGAGGGCTCACATTATTTCACAATCAAAATGCCATAACATAAAAACTTCAGAGAGTGTCAATACAAGAAAGCTGGTGGTGTACAAATTCAGGATGAATCCTAGCTTCAAAGAAAGCTAATGGCAGAACAGTAAATGCCTTCGCCTGGATCAGGATTTTTCCCTGTGTCCACTTTTCTGGGTGTTAACCTTGGTGGATTGTGCCACTTTCTGCCCTGTGCTTAAAATGAACTGCATCTGATCAGCTACATAAAATTAGTAATTCACGCAAGAGGCCTGGCCCTCAGATTTTGGTCTCTGTGCATGCCAACAAGGGAGAGAGGCTGAGTGCTAGACTGTGCTTTTTGGATTTTTATTCCTAAACCCATAGCACTGATCCAGTCCTCTGATGGCACTAAACAAACCTTCTGAAGGAAAACTGCCAGTGTGCCCAAAAACCAAATAAGTCTTTGGCAATATGAACACGTAATAAATAAAGAAATAGAGAGGAATTAAAGAAAAAAGCACTGTCTGAGGCAGTCCCCATCACATTAACTACATCTTCACTAGGTCACACAGAAAGACAACCTGGAGAGGAGAAGTAAGTGCCCAGAATGTGGGGGGGTTTCCACCCACCAGCTAAGATTGCCCTTCCCTACAGGGAAGACCTTTCATTATCCTCTTCTTTCTTCCCTCTCTGCTCACCGCTGCCACTACACATTCACTTTTCTCTTTCTGGGCTTATACAAAACTCCAAACTCTTTCACCACCCCTCCTCTGCCCCACACTCGTCCCAGGCTAATGAGGACCACGCAGACAGCACATCTGAGGAGGATCACAGAGCAGCTTTGAGATTCTGCTTCTGTTTCTTCTGATTCTTTTCTCCCTATTGCATTGCACCCCTCCTCCAGCACATGATGGTACTGAGCCTTCTTGGGCTACTTTTGCCTTAGGCCTACACTCAAAACCAGATTACTCCACACTAAAATAACCAGCCCTCCCAACCAATGAATGGCAAAAACACATGGCTTGAGATTCATGATGAAGCTTTCACAGGGGCTTTGCTGCATTTGTGGCTCTGATTTTTTCATTGTCCCATTTTAATCATGCAATGACTTGTATCTGTATGCACGGTTCTTTTTGCACATACAATTTTCATGAATAATTAGGTACTTAAAGGAAGTTACAACCACATATTTACAGGCACCAGTCCTCAAAACATGAGCCATGGAAAACAGAAAACAACACCAGCTGTGTGTTTGGGCAGTGTTTGTTAGGAACTTAAGAACAAGTGCACTGGGCCACACCTGATGTTTGGCTGCAATACTGTATTCTATATGTGACCACACCAAGCACAGGGGCCAAGAGCAAGAACTTGAGGAAGGAGTGTAGGAGTTTAAAAAATTCCTTGGGAAACTTCTGAAATCCTACTCCAGCACGGAATTTGGGAACCTTCTCCACCAGAGTTTGCATCCATCTCACTGAGTTGCACAATGAGGTGCTGGAATCTCTGCTGCACAGCTGAAATGTTGACAGTGCAGTACATTTTTGTCCAAACAACATATATCTTTGTTTAGTTTTAAGCCTATTGATGTAACCTAAAGGATTGTACCCTAATCCCCTTTCTGTCTGGAAGAGTGGATAATTATCCTTTATTAACTTTTTCCCTGTCTTTCATTATTCCATCTAGGACTATCACAACCCACTTCTCCAACCCCAGCTACCTCTTTTTCTGGTGGAAGAGTTCTAATCTTTTTATTCTTTCCTCATAGAGGATTGTCTTTCAGTTTCATCCTGATTTATTTTCTCCACAAAGGGTATGCTCTCTGTGTGCCTTTTACTCCAACATTTCTCATTAGTATCAACGGGACTTCCAGATAAGCAGGGAAATGATCCACTTTGCAAGCAGAGGATGATTGAGACTGGAACTGGTGCTTTGTGGGTGCTCCTCCTGCTTGGTCTAAATCCCAAAAAGCCCTTTAAAGGTCTGCCAGAGCAAGGGCTGCAGGGCTGGACCTGAAGAAACACAGCATATTTCTTCCAGTGGTCACAGTGTTTCACTAACCTGTTTCTCTTCTTTCCTTTCTTTGCAGGTTAATTTTTCTCCACAGTTTATCTTTACATTTCACCTCCTATTCAGTTCACTTCTGCAGAGCTCCCTTTCGCCTCACTCCACATCGCTTGCACAGAGTACAGCTACTCACAGCCAGCTGGAAAACAACACTTTGTCCTCTCTAGAAATCCGAAGCATCTTCACTTCAATGCTCTGCTCTGCAGGTCAAGCATGCAAACAGTGCAGCTAACTTTGATGCACAGGGCACTGGTCTGGGGGAGCCTGTGACCCATAGCAAACAAAGAAATGTCTCCAAGTGTAATTTGTTGCCTACCAACTAGCTTTCTAGCAGGTAGAAATTTGGTGGAAGCTATTTCAGAGTGTCAGACAACTAGCCAGTGACAGCACTGCCATACTTGCCCATGCAGAGCAGTTTCTATAAGAGATCCCATCCATTTTTAGCATGTTTCCCCACGATGTAAGGCACTGTCTAGTGAAGGCAACTGAAATTAACTGTGTATATAATCTGATTTTTATTATCAATCATGGAGAAAATGCATTGTTAGAATATCCTGTTTGTCTCCTACAGTATTTCAGCTATTTTTGCTTTCATCTGTTGTTTTGTTTCTTCTGAATACCACAAGTAATTACACCATGCCATAAACTTATTTCATTTTTTTTTAATTCAAAGCCATTTTAAGTTAGTCTAATAGTGCAACTATATTTTTATGCCACTATAACTTAACAGTAAAATGGATGGGTAAAAAAAATTGCTCCTGGGCTGAGACCCATTTGCCAAGTTTCATTCCAGAGCAATGTTTAGAGTGAAGTTGTAAATCCCTGTGAACAGTGGATTTGTAATGAAAATGCTGGCACAGACTTCTAACTATGGCAGCACAAATGATATTGCTAGAATAAAACCATGTATTAAATTAGCATGTAAGCATGTATTGTAGCATGAATATATGTTCTCTCTCCTTCTTTGTATATTTATCTCTACAACTGCCTATTGTCATAGGGGCTTCTTTCCTGTTATTACCTTAACATTATTTTCCAGTATCAAATACCAGATAAAGAGAATGATACATCAGGAAAATAGATTTCAAGTTATGGAATATTTATTTATTTTGTATGGTATTGAAAAGAAAGCTGTTACAGATGGTATCTTCAAAGAATTTTTGCCAGAACATGACACGCATACCAGTGAGCATGGACAAATATAATTTGGCCAAATCCGTATGGACCTTCCCAGATATGGGAAGAGGTACCTCCTCAACCATAAGTTATCTCTTCTATACATTGCTAAATCCTACTTCCACTAAAAGAAAATGCAAAGCTTTTTCAATAAGATGAATTGCAAAAACTCTTTCAGGGCTAATACAAGCTTGTAAAACTAGATGAAGAAAATCATTATTATCCCTAAATACTGGCAGAACATGTCGGTTCACAACGCTTTCAGTCGCAAGCTTTTGGTAGTAAATATCACAAGAATATCTACTGAGCATCGGTACTCGGAGCAGCTCTCTGAGCAGAGCAGAAGCTACAGGGATGTTGTCAAGACAGACTCAGCATTTGGGCTTTGTAACGCAACATACTGATTTTACAAAGCCCAACATTAAAGAAATCACTCATCTTCATTTATAATCAAATATTTCGCTTGTATCCCTGACAAGCTGTCATGATGGTATGTAGCTGGATGAAAACCAGCCAGTGAAACTGGCTGAAAAAGGCAGTGTCCCCACTGCTTGTGAAACTTCTTGTGTTTCTTTCACTCTTTTCACTGTCACAGATGGAATTTTTCTTCTCACCTTCTTTCTCCACTCCCTCTTTCTGGTGTGCACTCCCATCAGCACCATTTCTCTCTTGTCATTCTGCACAGTACATTTCTGTGGCTGCCTGCACAGGTGTTGCAAACGGAGGGAGAGGTAGTTAAATGGGAAAGGAGTTGATCCCACCATTCTGAGGCAAATCCTAAGAAAAGATGATCTGCAATCCGGCTAAAGGGAATGCAAAGAAGAACATTTGCGATGAAGCTTACGGAAAATATGAACTGATGCATATTATCTGAAAAAAATGCAAAGAGATGACAAGCCTTGGGCTCTCCAATGGCCACAAGCAGTCCGACAGACCTCTGTTTTATGTCTAACCAAGAAGTGGCAAATCTAACACAGTCAGTATGTCTTTACATAGGAGGAAAAGCAACATCTGCGTCATAGATAACTGCTGTTCTACCAGCAGTATCCTGTTCCCTTATCACAACAATCTCCTCTTAAAGCCCTGGCCAGCCTCACTCAGCCCATACCCCGCCAGGTTGAATGAGCTCATAACTTGACACACCATCATGGCACCCAAGAAGTCCACCTCCTCTTTAGGCTAAACCCATTCCATACAATAGGCCAAATTCAGAGCTAACATGAGAATATGGCGCTCCATTGGAATAAATGCACACCTGTCCACTTGCTTGGGAGACTAACATTTTTATTCCAAAATAACTTCTAATGACTTGCAAGACTTGTCTGTATCTGGGAAAGGGAAATGTTAAATTTCCCTGGCTAAAAGAAGACTGCAGACAATTTTAAATACTTCATATAAACCCCTGGATTAGATCAACCCAAATGAATTTCACACTGGGGGGAAAAAAAAAAGAAAGAAAATAAAAATAAAATTTAAACTTCTGGGGAAAAAATCTGAAAATTTTCTAGCAAAGTTTCCAAAAGTAGAGTAAAAAAAAAGTTTTGGAATTATTCCAGTTGGTCGGAGTTTCTCTACAGCCAACAAAATGATTATGACTATCATTACTGGAAGGAGATGTTTCCAGTGTTTCATCAGGGTTAAAATTAGTTACTTAACCTGAAACTCTTCCTTTCAAAATTGTTACCCCATTGTGCAAAATTGGGCTTTCAGTGACCATGACTCAACTTTCACTTTCTTTTTTTTTTATTTCCTTTCAACAACACTGCAGCAGTGACATTTGCATACCAGCATCTTCAAAAACCTTCTGTTGTAGGGGGACCTCTTCAGAAAGAGTGAGAAATCATACAGTGAACACTGCTTTTCTCTGAAAGGAGAACTGCAGAAACCTACAGTGGAACTTTAAAGGATATCTCCTGAAGAAGAAAAGAGTACTCTCATGCAGGTAAGCTTAGAAGAATTCTTCCCCTGCTTTGGAAGGGGGAAATAACATATAAGTGGGAGGCAGTAGGGTTCTCTGATTAGCTGGGAAGACCAGCAAGAAAGAAACACTGCAATCCTCTAAGCCTCAGTTTTATTTCATGTGAGAGTTGTCCTGTGTAGAGACCTGCTCCAGCCATGGGGACAGGAGACAAGTCCCAGCAGAGCACATCTGTCATCATGAACATCAGCCATTCACTGGGAATCCAGGGACACTATGTGACCCTGTCCTCACTTCTACACTCAAGCTGGCTGAGGGAGGCCTGGCCAACCTTGCTTTGCAATGTTGTTCTGTACAGTAAGTAGCCTTGTAGATACCATCGCTGTGACTGGCAGCGGAAGCTATAGAACATCCCAGTCCCAGGACAACCTAGCAGGGCTATGGCCTTTTGGAGCTCATACCCCATGCCATAGCCCCATATCTGCAAAGGTGCCTGGGTCTTGTTCAGGTAATATGTCCTTTAGACAACAGACTTCCTACCCATGCTTTCTCCTCTGTCCTGCTGGCAGGGTGGGCAGAGGGCAGGAATGAACCAGTGCTGTTGGTGAACTTGCAAATGATGCTTCTTGAGCTGGACTTGGTCCACATGCAGCTAGCTAGAGAGGTCTGGTCTAGGGAGTTGTAGTCATATGACTGATAGGCACTTTATTGTCACTGATGGCTAAATTAGAAAGGCTTTTTTAAGCTACAACTGACAGATAGGTCTGAAAAATAATGGTTAAAAAGCCTTAGGGAATTGGGAAGCCTGTAGAGAATGAAAACCATGCTAACGTGACCCACTGCATCCAATCAAAGCACTTCAGATATCAAATACTGGATGTACAAAGTGAACAGCTTGTGAATGAGCTGCAAACTAAAGTAGGGAAGGAGTTAATCCTCTCTCTGGCTTAAAGGAAAGATCACAGTTGCCAGCTTGTATATAGGAATTTGCAGGTTGGTGGGGCTGGGCCAGCTCTGGGGAATTAACTAATTCCTTCATCTTCTTCCAGTGTATTATAAGATGTCTGGGCTAGAGGAAGTGAAGCCTGAGACTGGTGGGGAAGAGTCAGTCAGTAAATAATGAGGATAATGTTAGAAGGAAAAGAACCAGGGAAAAGTTTTCTTAATCCTGGAGTTTCGAAGTAGTCCCAGCGTGGCCTTGCAGCTGCTCATGGGAACTGTAGCTTCATTTTGAACTTCCTGTAGAGGAAGCCCCTCTTGCTTCAAAGGTCAAGAGATATTTTACTAGCTTTATTTGAGGAGGGTTTGAAACATGACACAATACAGAATTTTTTTCACAGCTTGAAGCAATGCCAGTCAGAAGCTGGCCTGTCATTGATGGCAGAAGATAGGTGAGGTAGTTTTCTTATATGTATAGAAAGAAAGCATCAGAAGGTGGGATATGTATAGATTGTTTTCCTCCCTCACAGAAAAACTTCAAGTTGTATTGCTTTCATGGTCAGATTAGAAGAGTGGAGTCCATCCCTCCTGAG
>NW_009938746.1:0-17500 GCF_000696875.1 Nestor notabilis | reverse complement strand
ATGTCACATGAAAGGCGGGGGTGGAAATCATGCATGTTGGATGGATTTAGGAGGGCTCACTTTGTATTGTATTTTTGTGTTATTATTGTATTGTAACATTTTGTGTTATACAACTACAAGTGCTTTTCTTTGCAATAGCTTACAGAAATGTTAAGAGGAAGCCAGGAAAGTCCTGTGTGGGAGAAAAGATGCAGAAACATTAGTGAATAAATGGAGAAGTAAATCATTGAGATGCTCCTCTTTTATTCTGGATGTTCTTTGCAGTATGTCTCGGGGACTGTTAGACATTGAAGGGTCTCATAGCCTTTACAGATGTAAAGGAAGAAGTGTCTAGGGTTAGGCAGCAGCATGACAAGGACGAGTGATTCCTCTACAGCTTGCTGTAGAGAACATTCTAGGATTGCACAATATACTATCTCATTTACAATAAGAAGCAATGGAAAGTAGAGCCCATGTCAATGACATGGCTTAGAAGGCTTCTGAGAAGTGAGTGTGCTTCAGAGCAAGTGGTTTCAGGCCAACAGAACCTGTTTAACGTGCTTCCCAGTGTAATTCTCCAGTTATGACCCCAAGCTCTCCATGCTGACCTTCCCCCTTCCCATACCACACAGTACCAATGAGCCTGCTTCAACAGGATCAGAATTAGTCTTCCCCTTTCTCCATCTCCCTCTAGGAAGTTTGCCTCCCAAAAATATTTTGAAGCCTCATCTCTTCTGCCTCTTCCTTTCAATTACTGTTCTCCAGCATCACACTGCAAGGAACAGATTTCTGTTTTTCTTCATCGCAAGGAAATGCTTTCCTCCATCAAAATGAAATGCTTTCCTCAGCCACTACAAAGTTAAGATGTAAAGACTTCCAGATTAGTGTCTAGTAGACTTTGGGAAAGAGAAAGGGAAAGACTTTGTTTTTCTAAGTCTGTGTTTTTGAAACTCCATTTTGCATTAATTCATGCAGCCCATGAGGCCTGAGTGTTGTAAGAGTGTTTTCCCACCACAGGCTGAGGGACCACTCTGTCTTATCTTGAGTATTAGCCAGAGCTCTGCTGTGACTCTGTAGCTTTGTGTGCAGAACAGACCCTTGATACTTCAGGAGTCTGCTAGCACAATGTCTCTTTGTTTACACAACCTGCTGAAGGAAATGAAAATCTTACTCCTGAATGAATGCTGAATTTCAAAAGAAAAAGGAAAAGGAAAAAAAAAAAACCCACAAAAACAAACGTGATTTTTGCAGCTTATATTATGGGTTTAATTACTATGTTGTCACCTATGTTAAAGCACTGTGTGTTTAACGTTAGTAGTTTTTTTCGTGTTTAACAAATACTAGTTTTCTCTTTCAATGTGTCACATCTTTCCTGTCAGGAGAAGGGTGCCAGAACACCCACCTGTCTGAAATGGCAATCTTACCTAAGTGGATTTAAAGACAGAGAATTTCTATGTGAGCTTGATTCAAAAATGATGCTTTGTATCAACACGTTCACTGCATTTCCTTCTTTTTACTTCACTGGCTTCTGTGTAAAATCAGTATGAAAAGTTATCCCAAGTCTTAAGTGAGTTAAAAACTTCAATGTGGGGCCTCTGCATGGGTATAAATAAGCCCACAAGTGGCACAGTTATGAAAAGTCAGCCACAAAGCGTCTCTGTGCAGAAGACATCAGTGTATATCTCCCAGCTATCAAGAGTACCGGGCCGTGTAGTCACCTTCAAGCAGGCTTCGGCTGCTTGCATCTGATGACTGAAATACTTCATCGTATTTGAATATTCTTGGTTTTCCCTGGCCAATATCCACTTTCCCAAATTCTGGATGTCGCTTCTCACTTTGGTCCTTTAACACCCTAATCTCTGAGCTGGTGTCAGTCTGTAGTGCTACAAGGTGTCATGGTGGTCAGTCTGTAGTGTTACAAGATCAGCTGAGACATGGATCTCTAATAAGATTAAGACTCATCAGTATGGCTTTAGTCCTTTCCTTTTCTGAGACAGAAGAACAGAATTATTCAAGACTTGAAGCAACAACTCCAAGTACATGCTAAATACTACCTTTCCCTCCTCTCCTCTGAGGAATCTCTAGACCATTTTGCAAATTTGTATAAGCACTTCAATGAAACTAGAAAGGAAAAATAGAAAAAAGCAATTCATGATTTGCTTGAAAATAACTTTTCTTTGACATCATGCAGACTTGCATTGTTTTTATGAAGAGAAGTCAGGTACTTGTCAGCATGTGCTTTGGTACTTCAGTAGTTAGTTTTTCAGTAATCAAGGGAAGAGGTGAGAAATGATGCATGTGCCCCTCACTCTATTCTCTTCCATCTTGGTGTAACAGTTTTACACCTCACATGAGAAAATTACAAAGCTTTGTAACTTGGGATATGCTGCAGTTTTTCAAAACTACATGCTTGAAGTGGTCAGAAAACCCAAGCTTATTATTGTTTTACAAGTGTTTGTGTTAGCGTCTTAGAGGAGCATTTCTGTGAAGTCTCACGTGGAGATGTGTCGTACCTTTTCCTTCATGTCCCATGCTGGTGGATGTTGATTGAAAGCCATAGATACCTAGGAAAGGCATTTCACCCACTTTCCATAGGGAAATCAACCCCCTCTCCCACCTGCCCTGACAAACAAATCCCAGCTGCTGTAGCTTTGAGTGGCAGCTGGATTTTGAATCCCATGAGGAGACTCTATGCCTCTTGATGGATTCATTGTGACACTGCCCAGACAGCCTGCAAACTGGCAGACAGCTCTGTGTGCCAAATGTCGACATTATCTAATTGGCATTTCAGCCCACTTCTCATTTTTAATGGACATGAGAAAGACCCAGCCAGCAGACTGCTGAAGCAGCGGTAGCATGTTCATGTTGCACTGGCTGCAGCATCCCTTGGACAGCTGCAGGATGGCACAGCACCCAGGGTGAGGAGGCAGGTACTTGAAAGCTGCTGGACCACTTGATGGAAAATACAAGAACTGAGGAGGAGACAGGAGACAGCAGAGGAATGGCAAATTCAGGGGTAGATGCTGGTAATTAAAATATTGTCATGTTATTGTGATGGCTAAGTAGCTTAGACCTCCTGACATATTTTACAGAGAAAACAACTGTCCTTATTGGAAGAACAGGCTTGCCACAATCAAGAAGACAGTTAATATACATATACCGATCTGTAAAAAGTCTCCTGATGCATCATTTTCAAAAATATCAAACCTTCAAATGAGTAACTTGGAACAGAATACACAAAGTAGGCCATCTGCTGAAGCAGCTGAGAGATGGCAACTCATATATTAAGGCGGCTATCTATTCATTCATAATTGTTGCCTACATCTCAAGAAATAGATCTGTTTCTCTTTTTCATATCTATCTGCCTGGCCTGTCAGAGCAGTGGTAGATTACTTTTTCTCACTGTACTAAACTGTGGTTTTCCAAATAAATTATTACACCTCCCCTGGCTTGCAGCAATAGTGTGGCAGAATGGATAAACAATTCACGTGGTTCAGCCATCACTCTAAATCTTCATCAGACACTGTTTCAGTGGCTGCACCCCTTTATCTAAAATATGTCATTCCTAATTTCCTGTCAGAGGGTTTTTCCATGTTATTTCATATTGCTTTAAATGGCAAGATATACGTTCATGGAAAAAAACACGATACAAAATACGACCTGGATGAGAAAAGATGTGGTACAAAAGTCAAGCTTTTGCTTGAAGCTTTCTTGAAATTGGTATCCCATAAGATTTTTAAATCTCACCACTCTCTAGAAAAATACGTGGCCAAAGAAAAATAAGAACTACCAGATAAGTATGTGATTTAACAGTTGTAATTAAGCTACTTCAGCAGTAACCCAGAGACTAAATACAAGATGTGATTACATGTATAATCAAAGATTTTAAATAAAAAAAAGAGGAAAAAAACACATAGGAAAAGTCCAAAGTTTCAAAGTTTGAAATATAATTTTCAAGTCCATGTTTTCTTTCATCTTGCATTTCTGTAATGTTAGGTTCACTGTCACTTGGTGGAGCTGGAATATTTTATATCACGCTCCTTCTTTTTGGTAAGCACACTTTCCCAAATATGGACTGCGTTAATGATGAAGGACTTTTTTAAAGCTTAACCTCAAGAAGGCTTTTAACAGGCTACCGTAAAAGGATTTTGCAGTTTTTGTGAGAATTATGACATTATTCATCATTCTAGCAACACATTACACACAAAAGAAAGCTTTCCCACAGTCTCAATAACATTTTCCATAATACCCTCTTCTAACTGCATGCAGGTGCGTATTTTCAGCCACTCTCCACAGTTCCTTAACAATCATTACAAACCCCACTTATCTAAACTAGTGATTAAAAACCTTTAAGAAGAAGCTGTTTAATTAAAAGTAAAGTAGACATTTATTGTGTGTTTAGTGTGCCAAATTTGCTATGACCTAAGAACCATTCCCTAATTAAATTTTGTAATTCTTTCATATATTACCACTGCAGTATGATAACACAGAAGAAACACAACAGCTAATTCAAAACTCCTATGTGCATTTCTAAAGTATTAGGTTATCTAAGTTTTAAAATTTGAGGCTGGATTTTTGCCCCTGTCACTCTGTAGGAATTTATTTGTATTTTTCCTATTAACTTCAATCAAACTAGAATGACACCTGTGGAACTCATGGTCATGATTCGTTTACATACATTGAGCTAAATCTGTCATGATTTCTTTGGTTTCAGAGGAATCAATCCAGATCGATAAAGCCATTCTGTTTGTCATATTTTCTACGACGCTTTTTTGTCATCTCTTCTCATCATTACACATATGCGCATACACACATGTATAGAGAACCTGACGCTCATCACCCTCACAGTAACATAAACCAGAAATAATTCCTACTGCTATGTATAAATTTACACAAGAAAAGCTGTAAAATCAAATTGCTTAAGAGTATGTGCTCCCTCACTCACTGGATAACACACACATTTTTGCTTGTGCATAATATATGTAATTCCATACATATTCACATTAAAACATGGCAAGCTTTAAGGTCAAAATGTTCCCTTTGTGTTCATCAGAAACCAGGGATGTTTGTGTTCTCCTGCCATGATGAATCGGTCACTTAAAACATTGCTATAAAGGACAAGCATGAGCGCAGTGCCTTGCAAGGCACAGGACAACTGATAGTGACGTGAGAACACACCTCTTGTTCAGTTTTTATCGTTATTACTTTAACGCTGACATCTGACCTCTTAAGCTGCTTGTGAGTAGTGAAGTGTTCCTGGCTCACACCTGGTGTCGGTAATAAAGCACAGCATGCATAAATAATGAAGATATGTTTGTGAAACTTCACTAAGTGGCAACTGCCTGTGACAGAGATCTCGCTACTAGCACTTACTGCTGTAAAGGTTTGTTAATGGAGGCTGCTCAGCGGATGACAAAATGACCCAATTAAAGTTTATTCCAAATGACAACAGGGTCGTAAAAGGAAACAAAAGAGGAGGAAATGGCTCTGGTGGGTTGAAAATATATTGCAATGTATATTATTACGTTTGCACTTTTTATTGTTACAGGAGAGCTTCATATTCACTTAAAACAGTATCTGTTGAAAGCCAAGTTAATGAAAAAGGGGACTGCTGGCTAGACTGAAAAATGATGGCTAGTGACACTCTCCTGGACATGCTTTCCAGGAAAAGATCTAGTAAGAATGTCTTTTGAGATTGGGATAGGAGAGCCATTTCTCCTGTCAGATACTGGATCAGAGACTTTCCAGATGAGCAAAAGATTTCAAATTCAAGTAGTCAGTCCATTTGCAGGAAAAAGCTCTCACATACTCGGTAAAGTACTTCTAGTGCAGGGATTGTCGTATTCTGATTTATTCTGAAATTTCTAGATGAGGACTGAAACTGTGGGCCCCTTGAGGACTAGACATATGGCCCAATTTACAGAAAAGTTATTTGCTCCTAAGTGCCCCTTCCATTGGAAAAGAGGAAATGTGCGTAAATGAAAGGAGACTGGGGTGCTCCAATGAGAAATCAGCAGGCAATAAAGTGTCAGTGATTTTGAGCCACCTGCAGTTAATTTTCCACTGGTTCCAGTCATCACTTAAAGACGATTTCATTGGATTTCTTTTGCATTCAGACTCCACCAATGCTTCATGATGTACCTAATATATCAGTGGGCACGAGAGAAGCACTGTGATTCTTTTTTCAGGCAAACAGGATCAGCAATGAGAATATGAGATCAGATCATGAGTACCACTTGTGTGCATTCATCCAGGTAAAATGAAAATAGATCAGCTTGTGTCTGACAGACTGTGAGGTCAGACTGGAAGTCCTAGAAACACTCCTTACAAGAATGCAAAATTAGAAAACTTAAGGGCATTTTTTTTTTTATTTACGGCATTAATTTAGGGGCATTTTTAATCCTAAAGTGCCAGGGAATCCAAGGCCACAGAGAAGCATCAGTTTCAGTCAATTGAATGAAATGCAAAGTCCTACCACTCAGCTTCCCTATGACATTTTCCCCATGTCATAGCTGAGGAGAGTGCTGGTTTGCCCGCAGTCCTGTTAGCATGTTTCAATAATTTACTGCCACCCCAGCTCAGACAAACTGCTCCTGTGCCCCACTCAGGTTTGATTCGTAACAAATTTAATTTTTTAAGAAAGTTCATTTTCAGGAACTTGGTTGGGGTTTTGTTTGCTTGGTTTTTACATTGCACTGCTACATACCTGCAGCAAGTATTCCATCAACTGCTATTTTGCAGGCAAGAAGCAACAACCTGTTGTTGCTTACATGTGGATCTTACCAGCATAAAAACACATTTGTAAAGATGCAGCAACAGGTCGGTGGCTGCCTAAGCTGGGAACCTTCAGATTTACAGGAACTGCCTCTTGCCGCCACACTAAAACATATTTTGTCTATTAATTTCTAAGATGCAGCTTTAACCCTGTAATTTCAGTCTTCTCCAGAGAGAAAGGATGTTTAGGGATGAGGGCTGGGCAAACGTTTTGTTACACTTTCTTGACATTTTAACGTATCTTCCAACTGTCTGTGACTCAAAACATCCTGGGCCACAGGTTTCATGTTTAATAGCCCTTGGCTATTAAACTGTACTAACTGTGCCTGAGTTTTGAACCTATGCAAATTTTCAGCACCCATTTTATGCCAGCACTAAAAACAAAGCAAAATGAACCCTAGGCCTCCACAGACAGCTAGCTTAATACAGAAAAACAATTTTCTCACGATGATTGGATGCTTTCCTTGCAAAGTGTGATGCTAATTGGAATGCAATAATCTTCAGTGTGAAGATTTTGTTCTGGTAGAAATAATGATAAAAAAGAAATAGAGCCATACTTGCCTTAATAAAAAGTAATCCTACCCTTTCAATATGAAAATGGGCTTTGACCCTTGTTAGCTAAATGAGTTTGAGTGAGAAATTGGGCAGTAATACTTGGGCCAATTAGTCTCCACTATGCTGCTTATCTGAGTGGAGGAGATTTGCCTTCTGCCCCAGCTCCTTTCTGGTGCTTCTTGGCATGTATTACTTTAATGTGAAGGAAGATCCTTCTTACTTTCTGGGAATGAGTGTGTGTCCCTTTAAAATCAACAAGACTAAGAAGTTTGCCGTAAGGCAGTGATTCCTGCCTTAGCAAAACATACTGCAGAGCTGCATTTCAACACTTCTGCTCACCTATTGAAAAGAAGATGAAAATCATGAATAATAACCTCTTCAAAATGGGAGATGTTTTTTCATTTACATTTGTGTAATATTTCTAGCAGATATGTTTTTCATGATGCCTTTTGTTTGTCAGCAGAAGAAAGCCTGATGCTGCAGAAATCAATTGTAATCCCACCTCTTCAATGCAATCTCGTGAGACCACATCTTGGGAAGGAGATGTCCAAGAGAGCAGAACATGGGCAGTTCAGCAGTGCTGCTGACTCCCAGCCTCTGCTGCCAGAGCTGTCCCATGGACCACAGAGTAACTGCTAACACTCCAAAAGCAGAGCATATGATCAAATCCTCTCCCAAAAATAGGTCCTTGGTAAGCAGTCTTCTTTCCTCATCGCCACTGTGTCAGTGTTGAAGGCAGTGCAATTAGGCAGGGAGGACACTGATGTAGTACAACACATCAACCTTTCAGAGGAAAAGCAAAATAACAACCCTAGTTGCCTGTCCTCTTTTCAGGAGTGCAGTGGTATTTATCCGGTGTGTGAGAGCTGTTAGCCTCAGCCTTCTGACAAAATTTTTATTGTAGCTAATTATATTCTCCTTATCTACAAACCTCCCATGCTTCAGCTAGCTCGAGTGGAACTTTTCCAACTGCATGTTTTTTTCAATGGAAAACTGCTGTTTGGTTGAAAACAAAGCTCTTCTACAAAAGTGACAACTTCAACAAAATCTGAAAACCAGTTACAAGTCCTTCAGTAAGGTTAAAGTACCCTGCATTGGCCTTTCCAGAACAGTGACTCCATTTTTCATTTTTGAAATTACTCCTTCAGATTGTGTTATATTTTAAATTGAGATTAAAGACTAGGGCTTAAAATGAAAGTGTTCTGAAAATGTCACTTATAGTGATTTGATTTTATTCTGCTTCAGAAGCAAAATAAAACTTGAAATCCTGAAATTTCCTGTGAAAGAAAAATTTTCTATCTTTTGAGATGTTGCTCATTTGCTTCTGGTCCCACGCTATGGTGCATCATTACCGTCCTCATTAATGAAATTGATGCATATTCTTCACATAGGACTTGTATTTCAGTCATGTTGACTGTAGCTGGGTCCTATAAAGAACCAAATTCTCTCTCTGAATGCCATGAAGCCTTACGCTGCCCTTTTGTACTAACATGTGTAAGAGCTCTGTTCACTTGCTTTTACAACTGAACTCCTGTTAAATTTTTAAGAATTTTACGTATCACAGCCTGAGCGGTGTGTCACTGAAAACCAGTCACCTACTTCTGCTCTATGTATACACAAGGAAAAGAGAAAGAACTCAACATACAATGGTTCTAGTGAAAAAAACTTTTGAAGTTTTCACACCCAGGTGTCCTCTGTGGAAAACATCCTGCTCCTCCATTCAGATCACGCTTCCCATGTAACTTTGGCTGCTGGAATGAGTACCATGTGTCAAACAGAGAAGGAAAAAGGGAAGCTCCAAAACATGAGGATTTACAAGTTATTGAGAATATATGGAATTGCATGTGAAAGCAAATTCAGAGAGCACAGTTACTCAAACCGCAATTGTAACAGTGTAGTTAGATGGTGCCAAACAGCCTTATCTGACTTTCATTTCTGGATGGTACTTTAGGGTAGAGCATAATGGAACAGGTTAGTGTCAAGAGAGTGGGTTTTGGTGACAATTCAGGCTGAACTTCAGGAGACACAACTTCTACTGTCATCTGCCTTAGTACAAGGAAGGGCTCTGTGTCCTAGGCACCTCTGAAGGCATGTCCCACAGATAGTGTTCGTCAATTCTCATTGGAAAAAAAGTGTTCTTAATGTCTGGCCTCAATCTCATCTGAAGTGCACTGGAGAGAATAATGCTAAAGTATTTCTTAAAGTTGTCATGAAGTTCAGCCCAGTAATAATGTTTGCAAATAATTTAATTCATATATTCTCATCAGCTGCATATCTGTCCTTGAATGCTGATTTAGAAGTATATATTCTACTTTAAACAAATCAGGTCAGCCTACTTCTAGTGGCTCTTGTTTGGCTAATAGGTGGTGAGATTTAGGAGCCTCACAGTGACACTGGGATTGTTATGATCCATCAAAGAAAGTGCCCATAAAGCTGTAGTACATAAACATAGGTGCTGGCATTAGAGAACACCTGCAGAAGACAGCTGGAAACCTAAGTCCTAACCCAGACTTCATTATCACCTTTTCTGTTTAAGTTCATACCAATTAGTGCACTTTGGAACTCTTATGTATCTGGCTGATGCATAAACTGCATCAGGCAGAAATGTCGCTTCTATATTTGTCATCCACCACAGGCAAGCAGCTTTCTGGATGCTTGGAATGGATGAAAGCTATGGCATTTGAATAAAAAGCAGGTAGTATCACAGCTACTTGTAACAGGGGTACAACAACTGAGGTCACCAGCCCTGGTAAAGAGTGCTCTGACAGCACCAAGTCTTATCAGAAAACACCCCTTTATCAAAATAAAATAATTTTTGTGAAAATGTACCCAGTTTGATACATCCTAATTAAACCATAGGTGTGGTTCTGATGGAGAGTTGCCTACCAGGAAAGATCCCCTTAGAAATCCAGGCATCCTAGGCTCCCAAGGACAGAGACAGGATTTCTAGTCACACCAGGCTCTTGGTTCCCATACTGTCTGACAGGCCTGAAGTACTTTCATGCCTTTGCCTTAGTAGCCTTCTACTAGAAACAGAGGTCTCTGTGACTGACACCTTGCAGGAGAGTTCTGCAACTTGCTGCTTTTTCTTTTGGGTGGTTTGACACTGACAGCTGAAATTTTCCTTAAACAAGCAGGAAACGTGTAATGCCGGATTAAGTTTTCATACTTTTGCAGAATACAAACCCATACACCACTCAAGGCAATCAGTTTTGGTAGTGACTGTAATGGATTTCTGAATCTTTTCTTAGAAAGAATCAGATTAAACCTTCTCACGGTTATCTTCTAACACAGTTTTGTCAGGTGGTCAACCTAGAAACTCTGGTATGAGCTCTTCAGGCCAAACTCAAATAGTACTCCAGGAGGCTTTGTAAAATTGCTTCAGATAATATGCTCAGCCATGCACAACCCAAAATTAGGCTTTCTATGAAATTAATTAACATTAAATGGTTGGTTTAATATCAAATGGAAAAGTAATTCTACCTTTTACTTAGCCCCCCCTCCCCAACTTTCTCATGTACATATGAAGTATCACTTAGGCTAAAACATCTTGGTGATATATGGGGGGAGCAGAATAGTTTTTCATCCAATTTGCTCTTCATGTGTAAATGTCTACTTACTGATCAAAAATGTACTTGGATAGCAGGAAAGATTTCTTTATTCAATCAGAATTAAGAAGTAGCAAATTTCCAGAGGAACTAAAAAACATGCAAGTCATGACAAACTATTGATTGCATAATAATGTGATGTCAGCACCGCAGAACAATCATGTTTGCAGGTGGGAGCTTTACATATATTATACAGCAAAGGTTTTAATGTTGAAATGGAAATATAAATCGAGCAGTATGTATTTCTAGAAAATAAAGCATTATTCGCATACTAATACCCACCTACTACATCATGATAAAGCATGATGATCTCTTTCCTGGCCTGACTAATGAAAAAGGAAAAATTCAGTGTTTGGAATTAAATCTGATGTGGATGACATTTAAGGTCATGAAAGACAATCTTAGTTGTACTGAAATCTTTTAATCTTATTTGCAGATTATTCCATCAGTGGCTCCCTGGAGTTGCAAAAGGATTTTATTCTTATATCTTTATTATTTAATTGAATGTTGAAAGTGTAACATATTGTAAATTGCTCTTAATTTAAAAAAGTACTTTCTTGTCTCGACATCATAGCATTTTCAGAGCTACAGGAGTACTAACTCAGAAATATACCTGGGCAAATTCGATAGTGGCATATGAAGTGGTTGGATATAATTAGGTAAGGAAATGACTATAGGGGGTGAAGTACATAATCATACTTAATAGTGATTCAACAGATGTTCAAAATGACTGTAACTTACACCAATCTGATGTAACAGCCAAATTTGATTCTATGTTATATCAGGATGTAATTCCCATTGAAATCAGAAGATCCAAATAATTAGGGGTGCCAGACTACTGAAGTATGTAAGCACATTGGACCCTGTGCAAACTCTGTGGCAGATTAGAGGGGCATTGGTATGTTTTACCTTATCGTGGTCATCGCTTCTGGTACAACCTACTATTTCCTTTCCTTAGTGTTTAAGGATGTTGCTGTTTAAGATGTTTAAGGTGTTGCTGTTCTTCATACATACAAAACTTCTGCACTTCTTAACCTCCAACACCTCTCTAAGGACTAAATTTTGCATTCAGCAACTGAATTCAAGAGACTTTTCCCAACAGCCTGAGCAGCCAACCCAAGAACAGCTCCCTGGCTGGACTGACACACCACCAGCATTGAAGATTCCAGTTTATGCAGAGCAGTTAAGAGTTTGTCTCCACTAGCCATCCCAAGTCAGAGCTCTTGTCTCCACCTGGCAGGACTGAAAGATTTCTCAGCAAAGCTGTATCAACAAAGTCAAAACCTTTTTCTCACTATTTTTTGTGAAAATACCTCACTTGGAGGTGTAACCCATGGTTCCTGCACTAAGGTGAAGAATGTATCATCTCTCCCTCAGCTTACAGGAAAAGCCAACTCTGTGAGTGGTTTCAGCTTGCATGCTCAATGCAAAACTGGAAAACCCCACCGCAAAGATGATCTGAACCTCATATCTACTACTCCCTACACAGGCCAGCCAGTCTGTGACTAAAGGTTTTTCGTCTGCGTTTTTAGATACTAGAGGGTATGGGACAAACTGTCAAACCATGACAGCAGAACTTCAGGGATGAGGCTAAGGATGGGCAGATTCCATACTTCAGTGATCAGTGATCAGCCATGGCAGAAGCCCTCTGAGTAGTTATTTCAGTCATCTAACATCAAGCTTTCCAGCAGACCCTCCTTTCTGGTCTGGTCCCCCCTAGGTAGGAGAAGCTGGTGAAGAAACCACACTGTGGTCGTCCTTTGATGCTGCATTACCTGGAAGCCAGGAAAAGCTGCAGGAGTCTTTGACGCTAGTAGTGGTACCTTCAGGATCCCTGGGTTCTGGAGGTGAGGCCACGTCTCCCTGAAACTGGTGTCATTGCATCTGCAAAGAGCCTAGAACATTGTTCTCTCACTACTGAATTCCATGCATTTTTTGTAGGACAATCTGACTCATTTATTTCCTGGCCACTGCAGAGCTATCTCTGGTAGGTGTTTATACAGCAACAATTGCAAACCACTTGTGCATAGGTATTTATAGAGCACCAATCACATGCAGTTGTGCCTAATGACTGATATTAGCATGATGTGTCAAATACAAAATCTTTCTCTGAAAACAGCAGGGTCCAAACAAGTCAGCTAATGAAACACGCAGTGCAGAACACATATGTGGCACCACCTCACCTATCCTATATTTGACCATTAAAATAAATTATATGGATCCTAAGTACATGAAAATAACACAACAAGACTACCTAACTTGTATGCATGTCAGTGTCTCGCAGCAAGGTTTACAAAGGGGATTTTTTTCCTCAAAAGCAAACCCTTTGCATAAATCAGCTCTGTGGTGATAAACTAAGAGGACTGCTGCTAGTGCTCTGGGCAGGGAAGAATTTAACAGAAAAGCTATCCCTTTCCTGACACGAGTGCCTGGGTTCAGTGCATCGTACTGCCCACACTCAGGCAATGTCCACCTTGCAGAATGAATTAATGTTCAGTACCTGCAAGGCAGGAGAGTGTTTGCCCCATTCTGTGTTCTGGGAGATGATGAAGTCCAGTAACCAGCTTTGTGTTGCAGTTAAGCGATCAGCCTCATGTCGCAGGCAGGGTTTGACACACAGAAAGACTTGCAGGACAGTGCTGCCATGGCTGCAGTCCCTCCTTCCCCTGTGCAGCTTCCCTCTTCCTCTTCTAGTCTCATCCACAACTAAATAAAAGGAAGGTTATTGCAAAGAGAGTAACTTGCACTGGGTTATATGAAGCTGATCTATTAAGTGAAAATACTGTTGATGTTCTCATGGAAGCAGAGACAGGGAAGCAGACAAGAGGAAGCACCAGAAAGATACAGATGTAATCCACGCTTGCCCAGAGAACAGAAGGACATACAAATTGTCATGCTGGCACAGGACTTTTTTCTGGCTTATTTGTCTGTGGCATTGGCCCGTACCAGGTGCTTTAGAGGAATGTCAGAAACACTGCTGACATTGACTGGAAAATTACGTGCCCATCATGGACTGGTTTTTTTTTAACCATAAGCAATCAGTGGTTGGTCTATATCCTTCTGGTTCACCTCTCCTGTGTTTGTCTAGATCTCTGCTCCTCTCTAGCCTAACTGTGAATGTAATACAACTTGAAAATTTGTCAGAAATCTACCTAATGGATTGAATTCGTAAGTTTTGTGAATTTAATACAGTGTCACCGAGACTCACATTTTGCATCTGGAAATTCTGCTTGTGACACATGATATGGATGCATTTATTTTCTTTGAGAGCACACAAAAATAAATATACTTGAGCCAGAAACCTCTCACTGTGGGGAAAGGTGACTCAATCACAGATCCTCCTCTGCACCTGGCAGAAGAAAACACAGCATAGCTACTGTCAAGGATACGTGTTGCAAACAACTGCTTAGATTAAGATAATCATTTTTGTGAAGAGGTGTGCATGCCTGAATGAATTTAAGTTAAAATCAAGCCCTGTGCATGAGAGAGAGAATCAAGGTGTGCAAGTATTGTTTCCAGATCTGTATGGATATATATCTATAGCTCTGTATACAGCTATTAAATATACATACATGACTCAATACTCTTAAAGGTCTTTTCCAACCTGAATGATTCTATACACAATACATGTGCATGTACAAAAGCTGGTGCATTCAGGAGACAGATTCCAAACCAGGAAATAAAACTCTCCCTTTATTCTCACAAAGGGGAGCGAGAACAGATTCTGCAGTATCATTCTTTTTAGCAGACAGAGGCAGGCAGGATGATTGACTGATCAATTGATTTTGATCACAGTAATGGCAGAGATTTTGCTATAATGGCCAAAGTCATGAGTTTGGGAGCATTACTGCATGCTTTAAGTAAATGTTTGCAACCCAAAGGTGATACTTTATAAATTTTATCTGAGTCCCTCCCCCTATCACACTTCCATGATTTTATATCTTTCAATGGTGGGAAAAAAAACCAAACACAGAAAGTCAATAACATCACAGCCATTTTGGTTTACCTTGAATGAAAGTGCTGCCAGGTGTCATTAGCAAAGGAATCAAATACACATACTTGAAAAGGTATGCTATTGTATGACCACACATAAGCAGTTCAAACTAAAAGGTGTGCCTTATATATAAAAAATATGTACGCAAAAAATACACAATAATATGATTCACTATCAGTGATGGAGGTCTTCGAAAGCAAAGCAAAGTGTCAGGGTAGAATTCCTTTTTTTTTCTTCTTTCATTTTAATAATGGCATGTGCACAGAGAGCAACACTGCCCGTTCAGATAGTAGCCCTTGTGCCAGTTTCCGCCCAGAAACTTTTCAAACAAACTGATGTTTTGTTCTGCATTCAAAGAAAAAAAGTTTTAAATAGGATCCACAGGTCTGATGTACCTAAATGCTCCAGAATCTTGTTCTATTACTTAGAGTCTATAGCCTTTTTAAGAATCCTACCTTGCATAAGTCTTTATGTAAAATAAATGCTGCAATTTTTCATTTGCTAATTTCTGTGAACTCCATGCTAATGTTTCCAAAACACTTCTTTTCTCCCCACAATCACACACTGGGCTCTTCTCTCTCTGTCCATGTAATCTCCCTTCCCATCATCTCTGTTTCACCTTTTTGCCCTTACCACTATTCTCTCACTACTCAAGTGGCTCAGTCTCCTATCTATTTTCCCAAACTGCTCTTTTTCTTCCTTTTAATAGCACTTCTTTACCAAGTATTCATTATAGACTGTGCTTTCTCCTCTTTCTCATGTTTCTCTACACGTCTCCAAGTGATTCTAGCCCTATATGAACTAACATACATCATCTTACAGCAGAATGCATTCCAGCATTTTGCATACTTAATTTGTGAAAATTCAGTTATGGCAAAAGTAAAATGCCAAGAAAGTTTTCCACAGATCCTCCTTGCCAGTAATGTCCTTCAAAAAGATTAAAACCCAGAAGAAACCCCAGCCTTCAAGAGCCTTAGCACATAGAGCTTTCTCCTGTTTCTGTAGCGTGTGATATAATGGTTTACATTGAAAGGCCAGCATACTTATCTTGAGATTTAGCCATCTTCCTCAGCGTGGACTTCAGAATTTAAATGTTTCCATGCTCCTTTATCTAACACTTTATTCTTTCTCACATTCCTGTTATTGATATGGGCATGCAGTCAGAGTGGGTTAGCCAAAATCATTTATGGAAATGCATGCTGCTTAGTTTTCAAAAAGATTGTATTTCAGCTATCCTTATTTCAGATCATAGCACATGGGCTATCATTTAAAACTTGCAAATACACAGAGAAATAGGGACAACACACATAGCTTTGGTAGCAAAGGTGGTATCTCTGGCACAGTCTGCATAAAAGTTGCATGTGAGTGTGAAAACACATAGAGGATTTGCAAAAATATATAAGCATTTTCAAAACCCCTTGCATTTGAAAATATCAGAGGCTCTTTCTAAAGGGAAGCTAGAGTGACATAGCGAGAAGCTGTTTCCTAATCAGGTGCTGCCTGTACCCAAGCAGGGTAATCTAATTTGCAAGTAGGTGACCTATATGTCTGGGCATACCTGATTATTTATTCACCTAATCAAATTATATTGTGTCATTCGACGATAGGATGTACACAGTGCTGACACGATGTTATTTTTTGTCACCAGATAAGGGGAATTGATTCTAATCTATATTACTTTTGTTAGTCATCAACTCTTACACCTAGACCTGCCAAGGAAAGCATGAATGCATTTTGTGAAGTTCAATAGCACATATATCATTAGGTCATAGTAAAGATTTGCATCGTTGAACAAAAAAAAACCATCAACCATCATCATTTGATCAACTTTTTTTATGTACCAGTAGCTTATGTACCACCCTTCTGCCCTTCTCCCACCAGCCAGCATGGTGTACTTGCCCATTTCCTCATTTTTTAACTTTTGTCATTATCTGGTATCACCACGTGTTAGACTGCATCTGCTGGGAAACCTCGCTTCTTGCTATCCCCCTAAGCACTGAAATCTTAAGAATACCCTCTGTTCCCTTGTGTGCACTTGCAATGCCTGTTTTATAATTAATTTCAAGTCGTGTGTCATAACCCGGACAAAAGGCTGTCTTTTCTCTTTTTTTCTTTTTTTTTTTCTTTGATTGACTGATTTCATTCTCTAACAGTATCTACTGCAAAGGTCAGTGAACAATTCTTCTGAGATATCTGCTAGGGGTGGGGGACTCATCAGGAGGGGTGTGTGTCTGTGTGACCTGATGAGGTGCAGCAACTAAGGCCTCAGAGGATCTCGATATTTATCACATCCTTCCTCCTTTTTTTTCTGCCCGCATCCCCCCCCCCCCCCCCCCTTCTTTTTTTCGATGAGCCAGTAGGTTATTTCAGTGGGGAGGAGGAGAAGGAGGGGAGAGAGAGGGTGCTCAGGGCTTAGTGGAAAGGAGGAAAGCTTTCAAAATATGTAATTATGAGTAGCTCGTAGCGCGAGCGAATTCTCCGTTGTGAGAAGGGATGCGAGTGCGATGACAGTAATTGTTGTCATTGTCGCTCCCACGGGTGGGGGGCTGTGGCCCCGCTACCGCGGCGGGTTGGGGGGCTGGGGAAGATC
>NW_009938745.1:0-5489 GCF_000696875.1 Nestor notabilis | reverse complement strand
GGCCACCACTAAACCATATCACTAAGGGCCTTATCTACATGATTTGTTACTTCCAGGGACAGTGACTCCACCTGGGCAGCCTGTTCCAACGCCTGACCATCCTTCCACTCAAGAGGGTGGCTGACATGGCTGACCTAGTAAGGCCCTCTGAAAGCAACCACACCCCACATCTGGCATTACCCAGTGTAACACCCTCCACTCCCAGCTTCCAGATCCAAGAAGCAGCCTTTCCCACTGTATGCTCCATCATATCTCTGGGACCCTGGGCTTCCGGGAGGGCTTCTCTCCTTTTCCAGGACATCTGTGTGATGCTGGAGATCAGGGTATCTCTCCTACCATGCCAGACTGATGATCTGTGGGCCCTTGGTGGTCTGTGCCACATGCCTGGGAGTCTGATAGGAGGCTGAGATTCTTGGGGCAGGGCACTGAACCTCCTCGGGAGGAACAGCAGGGCCTGAAAACTGGGAGAGGTGGAATTGGTCCTCCTGAATTCACTGCACCTTTGCTTGGGCTTGGACACGGCTGTACCAGCCACATCCCACACATCTGCTGCAGGGTTTGGGTGTCCCTCTGGCAGACTCCTCCAGACTGTTTTGCTGTTTGCAAACTAGCCCTGCATTTTTGTGAATGGATTCATTCACCGGCCCCTGAAAGGGCCACTTTAGCCAATGGTCGTCCTGTGAGCACTGCCTCCCAGCTCGCCGGGATTCGCTCTTCATGCCTCTGTCTCTCTGATTGGGCTCCTGGGCGCCACATGATGTGGTCCCTTCTCCTTGATGGGGTGTCTGGCATTTTTAAGCAGAATACCAAGCAGCTAACGCCAAACAGCAGCCGTGTCTCCTGGATGGTGCTGCTGTTAAAAGTTTGGGTTTCATCCCCAAGGAGGAAGGCAGGCTCGTGCACAGTTTCTGCAGATGAACCAGCAGTCTGACTGACACTTTCGGAGTGACAGTGAGTAGAGCCTGAGGCACCCCCTGCATCCTCTCATGCACATCCTGGCGAGGGCTCAGGGCCCACCTCTGCCGAGCAGCAACTGGGCATGCGGTTGGGTTTACTGGGCATGGAGACACAGGCAGCTAAGGAGAACTGCAAAGGAGTGGGGAGAAAGACAGCCTTAGGTGGGTCTTGCACAGAGGAAGCAGAACCCCCCCCCTTGCACCCAGCAGCCCTGGAGAGATGGCGAGTCAAGAGTCTGCCTCTGCCCATGCCACGAGGCACATCTGTGGTCAGCATGGTTCGCACTGGCCAGTACTGGTGCTGGTCACCTAAGCACCAATGCATATTTTTCATTATGGTTATGAACGGGGAGCTGGGGGTGCCTGGAGGAAGTAGGTCCAGCTCAGTTGGAGCTCTTGGCCAGCAGCAGTCAGCAGGATGGGCTCACCAGGGACCTGCTGGTGGACCAAGCAAGATGCAGGGAGACTGGCTTTCCCTGAGGCCTCCTGGTGGCCATGCTGGGCTCAGAAGGTGACTGACAGCAAACGCTCTCGCTGGAGGAGGAGACAAGCACAATTTTGCATGTTAAGAGAAATCCCAGTTTAGCCTGGGCATGAGAGTTTGAGGAGGCAATTACTGCATCCAGACCATTCGCCTGCCTTTCTAGGAATGATGAGTGATGGGCTTAGATCATCACGCGGGCCTGAGTCAGATATCTCAAGAGCTGGCATTAGACACCTGCGAGCTCTGGCCCTCTGAATCTGGGTCACCCTGGCAGAGCCGGCACGCCAACAGAAACCACATTCCTGGAGACTGGCCTTAGCTGAGGGGACCTGAGCTAAACCAGGCAAGGTGGCATGGGAAACAGGATGAAATACCCTCTGCCAGCAGAGACAAAGAGTTAACCCACTGCTGGTGTCAAAGCCAAAGTGGGACACGAAAGACAAATGGGAAAGTGCTCCATACCAGCAAGTCATATGTCAGAAGCCATCCTATGCTTGCGTTCCCTCCCAAGATAAACAACATCACCTAAATCTGGGGTTTGTGCATGGGAAAGCAATTCACCAGGTGAACGAAGGGTCTTGACATGCAGAAGAGATGGAGACCTCTGTGGACCCAAGAGAGGGGGTCTCTGCTCTGAGCCAGGCTTTGTAGGGACTACAAGAAGGAGATTGGACATGATCCAGCCAAGGGAGCTGTCACAACACAGTGTGTGTTGTCAGAGCAGGTGAGCTCCGTGGAGGGGAAAGCTTTGCTGGTGGACATATGCTCTCAGGACATGGGGCAGCCATCAGGTAGGTCCCATGGAGCTACCTCCGCCACGTGCTCTGCCCTGCCCAAAGGAAGAAGGAGCTAAACTGCTGGTCCTTCTGCTAACCACCTTCTGCTTAAGCCCTGAAACTCAGCACAGAGAAGGAAGACTTCAAAGCATGCGGCTCACTGGGGAGGCCACACTCCCCCTGCAAATCCTGGGTGAACAGAAGAACGGCTGGGTGCCCAGCAGCGGGTGTGTACACTCCTGTCAGTGTGTGGCCACGGCCCATTTCTTGCCAACGTGACGAAAAGCGGGACCCAACCTAGGGGACACCACCCGCCTTTGGTGCTCCGGGCCCATCTCCCAGGCCAGCACAAGGGAAGGACCCACATCTTCAGAAATCAGCACCCGCCACATCTCGGGGTTCTGCCGGTTCTGCCCCCTTTCTCCCCCCCAGCTTGTCCCTTAATCACAAGCAGCTTGGGGAGACAATGAAATAACCGCACCAAAGAACCAGGCTGGTTCCCCTTTGTCTTTCTCTCCTTTGAGGCTCAGCAGCCGAGGCCAGCCATCCATCATGCCCGTGGCCCGGCTGTCACACGGCCGACTCATCCCCTCCTGGGGCAGCTGAGCAGGAGGCTCCTCAGCACGAGGTGACCGCATGCCAGAGCCCGGGGAGCTAGCACACACCCCATGGGGCTGCCCTCGGCTCCCCGGCCCCTGCCCACACCAAGGACCTCAGCTCCCAAGCCTCATGCTTTCCCCTCCAAACAAGCCGTCATCTCAAGCGGGACCACTGAGTCCTCCCCAGAGACGGAGGCAGCCCCCCTCCTCCCTCCAGCACATGGCACAGAGGCTTTTAGGCTGGTTTTCGCTGGAGTTCACACAAATCTCGCCTTCCCCGTTCCCACCCCCCCCTTCCCCGTGCAACTGAACTCAGCCATTGAGCCCAGCGAATGGTTTATTTCCCAGGTTAGCACAAAGCAGGGGTCTCTGTGTGCCCCTGGAACCAGCAGAACAAAACGCACAAAGACGTTAGAGGGCCATTTGTAACCAAATCCCAACACACCAGATACTGTTGGGATTATGTCAGAAATATTTTCCCAGAATGCCCTCCCCCCATGCTCCCTCCTACAGATGTTCGGCCCCCACACCACAGATGTTGTTCCTCTTGCAAAATGAGCTTTCCCCTTCCTCTCCCAAATGCCCCTGATGTTTTGCACATTGCCTTCACCGAGGTCTCCTTTCCACCCTGCCCTCCGTGTCCCCCCCTTCCCTGGTCCCTCACTGACGAACTCATAGAAAGGCCAACCTGCTCCTTGCACAGAGCTGAGCGTATGGTTACAGGGCTCTGCAGGGATGTGGGCTGATGGATGCCACTGTCCCTCTGGCCTTGTCCCCACCGTGCTCACTTGAAAAGCTCTTTCCCGGTTTCAGCCTTGATCTGTGCATGACCTCCGGGCTCTGTGGGCATGCTCCAGGGGGGCTTGCAGGACCGCAGTCCCCTCAGATGATGATGGAGGGATGCGAGCCAGACCCTTCGGAGGGTCCTGGCGCCTTCCCATGGGACATGGGCTGGGTGTCACACCACTCTCCTCTGCTGTGTGCCAGGCTGGAGTGGGACAGGGTCTCCCTGCCGCTCTGCAGACAGCTTGGCGGAGCTCGGCTCCTTGCTGGCAAGAGCCTTCAGCAGCAGTTTGCTCCTCAGGGATGCTGGGTGCGTTTCAGACACTGGAGGGAACGGCCAGACCTCCCCCTCCAGCACCAGCAGCCCACACAGAGCACGCAGGGGGATGGCCTGGCAGCCCGTCAGGGCCCCGCTCCAAGCCCTGTGACAGACAGACAGACAGACAGATCTCCATCGGGAATGGGCTTGCACTGCCAATGCCCCTGCTCACCAGTGCTGGGCTCCTCTCCAGCGGCCTGGCTGCCCGCAGCCTGCCCGGACGTCTGTCCCTGTCCTCAGCTCCATGAGCTCCAGTGGAAGAGCAGCGAGGGTCCCGGCAGCCCCAGCACACAAGGGCGGGAAGCTGAGGGCACGCGGAGCTGTTGTGGGATCAGCACTTCCTCCCGACCCCAGCTTACAGCGGGCCCCGGGCTCCATGACGGCATCAAGGCTGGGCGCGGGGCTTATCTCCATCCTCCCCTCTTGTGCTAGCGGCGGCAGCTGAGGAAAAAACATTTGCTGACACACACGGGGCTGCCAAGCTGTGTCAGGCTCTTTGATGGCCGGGGCAGTAACCTCGATCGCTTCCTCTGCCAGTGGGAGAAGAGCTGAATCCAAGAGCCACAGAGCATGGAGTCTCCCAAGGACTTCAGATGACACCTTCTGGCTGGGACATCGCACTTTTTTTACATGTTATGCGCCATTCCTCTCCCCGTTTTTTGTTTCTCTCTCCCCATCAGGTCAAACACACAGAGCCCAGAGCAGGATCCTGGGTGCAGAAGCCAGTGGAGCTCCACCAGCCTCGGGAGCATGTCACTATTCACACAGCCAAAGCCCTTTACTCATCACCTGCTCCGAGCAAGACCCGGGGTCTCCGCAGGTCCTGTGGGGAAGTGGGGTGCACCACGGGGGTGAGGTGGTTTCCTTCAAAGATAGAGTTTATTGCTAAAAATGCTTTTTTTTTTTTTCTGCTCAGTGATAGCTCGTATTTACATTGATATGTTTTTAAAGGAATATTCAAGTAAACATTTCCAATAGTTTCTGGCATAATCTCTAGCTTTTTTGTTGGTTTTGTTTTTGTTTTTTTTTTCCTATACACAAACGTTTAAAATAAATAAACTGTACACAAAAAATTTCCTTTAGCATCTCTACATGACTATATGTATTCCCACACAACAAAATGATTCCACTCTTTCATAGATTTGTACTTTTCTTTAAAATTTCCTCCTGAATTAACTGTTATACACTTTAAAAACAACCCTAGAGAGCGTGGCAAAATAGTTCAAACATCAGTGACAAGGTCTGAAGAAGACAAAATACAGCACAGAGAAACAACCATCTCGGGGGCTGCCGCCGTTCCTTGCTTTGCTTCTTTTTAACCCCCCTTCCCTCCCTTTCTCCTTTTGATAAAATCACCTTTACAGGAAATCTCTGCCCTTCCCTTCAGCAGGGAAGTGCTCAGGTTCTGTGGGATGGGTTTAAAATGTGGTCCTATGTCTTTAAAATAATAATAATAACAATAATTATTATAATAATAATAAAAAAAAAACAACAACAGCTGCGATTTCCCCCCTTTCCTTTAAAATCTCTCTATTTACACGGCTGGTAATTTTTTCTTCTTTTTTTAAAAGT
>NW_009938744.1:30255-31609 GCF_000696875.1 Nestor notabilis | reverse complement strand
TGAGACTGAGAAAGTCCTTGGTCAGAGTAAACATTACTGAGCAACAACTAAAACCATCGGTGTTACCAGTGTTGTTCCCAGACTGAAAGTCAAAACCACAGCACTGCACCAGCTACTGAGAAGGAGAAAAAATTACTGGTGTAGCTGAATCCAGGACATCATCAGACATACATACTCTCTGGGGAAACAAAGTGCTGTTTACCCAGCTCTTAGCTTGGCACACAGTGGGCTTTGCTAGTGAAACCCGACCATTAAATAAGAAGACAGCAGAGAGCAGCTTATGCTCCATGGAAAATTACAGTTCTTGGACCTACAGATGCTTGCAGCCACCTTGCCAGGAGATGTGCACCCCTGGGGCTGCCAGTATAGGAACTTGGAACAGCAGCAAGTATGGTATAGGAACAGGAATCACAGCTTTCTAAGTTCTAAAAAGCCTTCTGCACCCAAAGCTTTGATTGATTTTTTTTTTGTTTTAAACATTTTATGAGCTGGAAGCATCACCTAAAGACTGTAAATCTTTTTTTTAACTTCTCACTAGCTGAAATAAGATCCCATTTTTATCCATGGAGAAGTTACTTTCACCCATGGTCATTGGGAGCAGAGGTTACCAACTTTGCCTCCTATCTGGTGATATAGTTTTCTGGTTTTGGCATAGGCTAGGGTTGTATCCTTGCCCTCTGCAGCTCCTAAAGGCAAGTGGCCATCTCTTGACCTGCCAAGTTCAAACCGTTTATTGCTAATAAATTAACTCATAAAATCATACTGCTTTGAGAATACTAAAGAGATCTTAAGCCATAAGTGGGTTCAACTCCTCAACGTCAAAAGTCAGTGGTGTCTCCATGGCCACATTAAGCTACACCAATAGACGTCCAGCATTTGTGGTTGCACAACTCTCCAACATTATAGAGCCTGATGTCAGAAGGAAAGAAAGGAGCTTTAAACTATCATAACCCGAACTCAATTCTGATTTTCAACATACTGAACACACAATTACTTTCCATGTGTAAATAGGTGTGTCTGCAAAACCATAGTTTTTCCCTTGCTTCTTATTAGAAGCATATCTTAAAGGGGCAGGAAAAAGCAAATAAGGCTGGTGTAGCACAAGATAGTGGTGCAGTCCCAGCGGCAGCCTCCACCAGCTCCCTGCCTCCATCTCTTAGGTACATCTTGGGTACATATTTGCTCTTCTGGTGCCTCCTCCCTCCAGGGCTGTTGGAGCACTTTGGGCAGCTGTCAGCACTACCCCAGCCTTTTACCTGCCTCTATTCACCTCATCTTATCCAGGAAGCAAAGACAGAGCCAGAAGGGTGGCCAGGCATGCCCAAGGTTGCAGAGAGGCTGTGCCAAGAAAGAG
>NW_009938744.1:20558-30224 GCF_000696875.1 Nestor notabilis | reverse complement strand
GGCAGACATCCAAGAGGAATGCCATCAAGTATTTGAAGCAGGACAACGAAGCCCTGACGCAGCAGTGCCTGCAGGCTGGCAATCTGTTCAAGGGTGAGGAGTTCCCTGCCTGTCCTTCCACACTGGGCTACCGGGACCTGGGACCATATTCCTTCAAAATCCAAGGGAAAATCTGGAAACACCCCACAGTAAGAGTGCTTTAAAACTACCTGTTTTACTTGGTTCAGGTCTAATCAAATCTCACCTGAACATCCGTACTAAATCAGTGGTGACCCTGAATATCCACTATTGCGTGGTTTCTTTCTTCTATCTTTCTACAGCAGATGCAAGGTTGAAAAGGTTCTTCTAAACACTTTACAGAGCAAGGAATTCTATAACTGCTTCATGGAAACCTGCTTCCTCCCTGTTCGTCATAATCTCTCACTGCTTCATGGAAACCTGCTTCCTCCCTGTTCATCATAATCTCTCAGAGCTACAAGGCCAGAGTGTAATCCAGAGCTGGGTAAAAAAGCTCCTTGTGTATCCAGCCAGACCATTGTCTAATTATAACAGTACCTACATTAATGTCTTCCAACTGTGCACCCCAGATTTGGAGTTTTTTGTGCTTACCAAGTTAGGCTTCCTATACTGCCTTTTGCTGCTATCCAGAAGCTCATGGAAAGCGCTCAGGAGAAAGTGAAGGCTTTTGTCTCTAAAGAGACAATATTAACTTCCAAATTCAGGGCATGAATTGTTGGGAGGCTTCCTAGTTGGAATAAATGGGACAGTCATTTCCATAACCTACTTGGCTGGCCACAAAGGTCCAGGAGGAAAGGAGGGTCTCTAATAAAAGCATTTGTGTGGCTGACCTCCAAGGAAGTAGGGGAATACCCTCCATGCCAGTGGCAGTGGAAACTCAGCACAGCTGCAGAGCCAGAACCAGGAGTGATGGTCAAACACATTTGCACTGAGTCAAAACCACAGAGAGATAAAACAATATGTAAAATGCTGAGGTTGAACTGTCACCTCTGTGCCCACGGTAGCAAAAAGGCTCTCCAAAATCACTGACAATCTAGAGAAGTAGCCTTCAGGCTTTGCCTTAAAAACATACATACAGTCTTCAATAAACCAATGTTGTTCTGACATCAGAGGACAAAGGATATCTTTTAATGAAATGCTGAAGCTTTTTAGTAATTTTCGAACATTGAAGCAAAAATCAAGAAATTTGAATTTTTCAGACCAGAAAGGGTCATGGATACTTTGAAAATGTGTTTTTCAGGAGTTATGTGCCAACCCTCAGTTTATAGTTGGAGGAGCAATTCGGACAGATGTCTGCCAAGGAGAGTTGGGTCTGTACAGTGCTTCTGAATTCTGGTTTGGAAGAAATAAAAATTAAGCTTCACTCAAAAATTCCTCATACACAGGTCGTTTTACTGTCTGTCTCCAAGACAGCATTTAGAGAGGCAGATACCGAAGAATGGGGCTCATACACCAGCATTGCTGCTTGAGACAGAGTATATACAGGCTTGTAAGAGTTATGTCAAACCTGGGAGACACCAAACCATCTCCTGGAGGTAAGAAGATAATTATCCTGTTCTGGGGGGAATACTAGCTTGCTTTTCATCTCTTGAAGAAGAGCTGGACACCATTCTAATCATGCGAGCACTTATTCTGAAGCAAAAGAGTGGGCTTCGTGTCCAAATAGAGAACAGCTCCAAAGACTTAGGGGAAAAGGGACATCGAGGTAGTTACATCCTGTAGCCTAGTCATTAGGAGGCAGAGCAAGATCCAGCCTGAGTTTTACGCAAAACAAACACAAAACAACCAAGGAACAGAGCAGGAACTAGTTTAGTCCCGGGTCTGGGGCTATGATGTGCCATTTTATGCCAAGTAGGATGGCCCATCTGGTTGCAGTTGTAAACAAGCACCACATTGTAAAAAAGGAACAGAGCATGTAAACTTAATACCATCCATAGCATATTATTCCAAGCTCTGCCATTGTCTATACAGAGCTCCTATGCAAGTAGCCAGAAGGGAGCTTTATCCTTTGAATAGCTGCTGATGCAGCGTCATTCTCTGCCTGCCACGCTGATAAGATCCAGCTCCAGAAGACAGCAGCAGCAACATCCCCTGACTTCATATAGAGGCAAGAAGATTGAAACTCTTATAATGAGAATATGTCAATATTAGACACAGAGAAACAGCCTTTCTCCCTCCTGTGCTGCTTACTGCACTACTCCTAACCTTACTGGTCTTCTAAGCCTACTCATTGTGCAAACGAGATTCGAACAGTTTCTGCAAGTCATTGGCAATAAATAATACCAATGTTGTAGTGTAAACATACACCATTAAAGCAATTGCTAAAAAATTCCCTGGTGTGTGGGCTTGTGCTCCAAATGCTAAGAATAACATGCCCAATCATACGCTTCCACCAGAATTCGGTGGCTGAAGGGGAAATCACTTACTGCATTCTCGGGGAATGGTTCAAGTAAGCAATAAAAGCAACATTACTCGTCAGCTCCAATCCGGGAAGTTTCTATAATAGTGCATATATATTTATAAAAGATTGTATGCCTGAAGTAAATCCTTGTTTTCCTCCACAGTTTTCAAGCTAAAGAACTGAAGACTTACCTGCTCTTAAACTAAAAGAGGACAATGAGTTATTTGTGTTGGGCTTAGAAACTGAATGCAAATACCTTGAGACGCAATGTTGATTTCTGTCACCTCCTGAATGTGCCTGCGGAGTCCCAGTCCTCTGTGCTAACTGGGTTTTCATTAGAGAGGAGTGCCAAAACCCATGAACTAACCAGCAGTACTTAACCCAAACCTCCTCTATATCTAGGTACAATACCTGGCTCTGGGCTTTCCCAAGCCAGCCTCTGGTGGGCAGTATCCCAAGTGCTAGTCCTGAAAGCCAGGACTTTAGATCGACCTTAACCTAAAAGAACCTCCCCCCAAAATCTGCTTTTTTTTTAAGATCTTTCTCTACTCTCTCTCAAAAAAAGGATAAAATATTCAAAGTTAGAGTAAGCGAATCCTTAGAATGTTTTGGGTTGGAAAAGACCTTAAGATCATCTAGTTTCATACCCCTGACATGCGCAGAAATGCCTCACATTAAACCATGTCCCCCAAGACACTGTCTAACCTGGCCTTGAACACTGCCAGGGACAGAGCATTCACAACTTCTTTGGGCAACCTTCTTTAGAAATGTCAAAGCGGGAACAGCCTTTATTGCCGGATATTATAAAACTACGTGTGCTTCCTTGATGTCTTGTAGTTATGAGCTCTAGAGTGGGAGCTCCAGTGGAGAAACAAATCAAAGTTACCTCGAAAAAAATTCTAAAGATTACTCATAACCTGCAGCTGAATCAGGAGAAGTTTGAGGTGTTGTACACAACCTGCCTTTCCAGGGAGCTTGTGATTTTGTACTGTCCTGTAAGCACAGCCATAAAAACCCCTAAACTTTGCTGCTAGCAAAATGCTGTTGAACTTTGAAGAAGGGAACATATATTGTCAACTTGTACATTTTGAAAATAGTAATATATTATCCAACAGGGATGAGAAACGTTATCAGTAGGCCAGCATCCCATTGTGGTGTATGAGAAAATATGAGGCAACCTGTGCAGTTCAGGCTCCATCTTGGAAGCTCTTTGGTACAGATGGATTATTACGTCCTCTCTGCTTTGTCACAGGGGCTTGAATGTCACGCATCGCTTGTATATAAAGATGTACCCAAACCATGTGCCATTAAGCATCCCATGCAAAACTTTTTTACCAAGCTACTACACAGCAGCCAACTCCCAGCTGCTTCCCTTTGGAGGGCACGGTTGTTTTTTTCTTCAGCCACAAGCTCAGCCAACGATATTGGACTCCCAGGCATGGTTAGAGAGAACTTGTGTATTTTCCCATTCTAGTTCCAACACAATTTTTTTTATGGGTGCATTGAGCAGACTTTACCTTAATGCTTCCCTGGGAAGTTAGATTGCATGGTGCACTCTCCCAAGTGCTAAGAAGTTAATTCATACTGTAAGATAGCTGTAAAGGATTTCACACCTCATTTGACATCTTGTGGAGTTGAGATTCAGGAATTGTTTAGTTCAGAGTCAGGGCAGTAAAAAACATATTTAAGGAAATCCCTCTTATTCCACTGATTCTTCTGCCTAATTGTGCTTTAAAAATACACCATCCACAGCAAAGCCCAGAGTAGTTTCTGGTTCACTGGCTGTAGAATCCTAGCCTGGACCAGGAAGAGGAAGCCTTTACAGACTTTGCCCATTGGGAAAACACCAACTTGTCACTACTGCAGACTTTCTCTAGTCTCATCAGGAATGGAGAGACACCACAGGGACACCAGGACCCCCATCCTGCTACCTTCTGAGCTCTACAGCATGCCAGGAAGAGACTGCTAGAAAGTCCGGAGTAGAGAAAATGGGTTTTCCCTCCTGATTGGAAACAGAAGGGTAACACTGGGTACAGGAGGGAAACTGGATGGCATACTGAATAGATCACTCTTTTGCACCCACGATCCAATCAGCCTGTTCATGTGGTTGCACGTCATCATAACAGGGCACTTTGCTGCCATTTCAGAAATGCACAACTGGGAACAGCTGTTTCTTGCTCAGCTCATCAGATGTAACTGGTATCCTTCAGTGGGAATAATACTGGCAGCATGAGCAGCAGCAAGACCCGTACCCAACCTTTAAAATTATATTCATCATAAAGCCCAAGTCAAGAATTAACTTCTGCTCTGTGATACTAAATCGTGTTATAGACTAAACTCTTTCCTCTGGTTCTCTGTTAGCTTAGTTCTACTGAAGCACAAGCTGTTATGCCAGTTCCTTCTGCAGAATATGCACATGCATAACGAACCTTTGTCTTGGCACAGATAATCCACAGGGAAGCAGGAAAATGTTAATACGTTCAAGCAATTTTTTTCTCCTAGACTTTCTGCACACCTCAGGAATAACGGCATCACGAAAATCCTTCCTGTTGTTAGCAACATGCAAACACTATAAGAAACCCAGGAAGCACTGAGTTTCTCAGGGGCACCACCTTTCATGTAATGATAGAAGCTTCTACTTATCCAACCTCCAATCCACAACAAGCAGGTAACTAAGCCTGCAAACAACTCCAGCTGAAAGACGCACAGCCTCCAAGGAGGGTGTCCATCCTTACCAGGACAAGGAATATGCAGACAAAAACTCATCTCCCTATAGTGTTACCAGGAGACTTCAGTTTCCATTAGACTCTTGGTCAAATCTGTAGTAAAAGCAGTAAGTGCTGGTTCCAATTCAGACCTTTGAAGAATGGGCTAAGGAGGAAGACCTACCCAAATTTTCCTGCTATCCATGAAATCATCTCCAAAAAAATAGAAATGGAAATCCCACCACCTGCAGAAGCACTATAATATTTGGTAATAATAATTCTGACTGTCTCCCTTTCTGAAATACAGATCCAGAACTGAGATAGGGTTAAGCCATCACAGGCAGATATACTTCGAAGCCTTCCTTCTCATGGCTGGGGTTTGTTCCATAGCTCAGAAACACCTCTGATTTAAAAGGGCACAAGCAGGTCCTATTTCATTTTGGCCCCACCTCACTCCATGATTTGTAATACCTTAATGAAAGCCAGATTAACCCTCTTTCGTTGTTGGCAAAGACAGCTCTCTTGTCTGCCCGATGATGAACAATATTTCTGCTGTTATATTATGTTATGTTGCCAGCTGAGTCCCAGCAAACAAGAAACATGTTTCTTAAGACCTATAAAAACCTAGCTTTGCATTCTTTTTTTTTTTAATGTTTAAGTACTGAATTAGTTTTCTGGCCTAGGATTTAATATCCCAAGAAGTTCACTCAGAATCAAGCAGTCTAAAGGAAGGGCAATTTGGACCTGCTTTCCCTGACAACACGCTTTTCAGGCAAGCCTGATACCATCCTTTATTCAGATCAGCACAGACCATCTGTCCTGCAGGTTCATGAAGAAGTGATGGGCTCATGAAGCACCATGTCTATCCTGGGGCTGGTATCAGCAGAGCAAGCCCTGAGAACCAGTTCTCAGTCTAACCTGTCGGTCTTTGTGGCATCTAATTAGGGGTAATAAACCTGCTGGCAGTAGGAAGCATTTGTCATGGTGTCTGAAATAGTAAGCAAAAGGGGCTGTTGCAATGTTTGCAAAACGATAGGATAATTTCCTCAGTGGCCTGTCTGCCACCGTAGTGGCAGCCTATTGGAATATGTTTCCCAGTCTGCGTTGCATGCCAGAAACTACTTGAAACATTCCAGTGGCTTATTTCAGAGTAGGAATTTCGGCTGGTAGGGGCAGGCTCTATCCCAGCCATCAGAATCCTGAGACACGGTAGACTGATGGTGTGGACACAGCAGAGGAAGATATAATTGTACTGGCATTAATCTAGGTTCATGAGCATGGAGGACGGCAGGGAACGGGTTGCAGGGGTGACTAACAAACCAAGGTTAGACTATTGAGGAGCCTCGATTGTTTCATTCTGGCTGTGAAACCCTGTTGAGCCTCATGTTACCATGTCTTTACTACTCTTGTTATACTTGCCTGCCTGTGCTTACTCCATTGGATTGCTGTGCAGGTACACATTGAAAAGCTGTCTCCTCATTCTCTCATTCTCCTCTGCTGCAGGAAATCTATAAGAAAGTGAAGAGTGACCACTCTGGCACCATAGACTCCCATGAGATGCGAAATGCCCTCAGAGCGGCAGGAGAGTATGCTGCTCAGGGACACCACTGCATCACCAAATACTGGAAGAATATGAAGCTTTTTAAAGGCTCTGTTTCCCTCCCATTTCCTAGATCAGTGTTGCCAGTGCCATTCTATCTTTCTGATAGTCACATAAAGTTCCATCCTTTTGCTTTTATACACATCCAAACCCATCCTCTGCCCTGCATTATGAGCCACTGATACTTTTGTCCATGCTGTGACCGTTACTTATCCATCTGATTATTACTTGTTGCATTTTTGGCCTCATTATTTCCTAACATAATTTTCTACTTCCAGAGCTTGTATCCAAATTCTCTCCTCCCTTCATTTCCTCCCACCACCTTTCTTTTACACTAGAGAAGGTACAAGCCTGATCAAGGCATGTCCCAACAATCCCAGCTCAGGGACATCTAGATGAGCACTAGTTTTTTGATCTGTCTTGTGCTCAGTAGAGTTTATGTGAATGATCCAGAGACAGAAATAACATTACTATGGGCCTGAATAGAGCCCAGTATATTATGTGAGCAATTGGCTTTATTGCAATCACTGCTATTCAGCTGCAGTGCCAAGATTCGCTAATTAGGGATTTATCTGGAGAACATAGGACTGCTTTTGCTCTGAAACAACACAGCCTGAAAAAATGCTTTGGGAAAAATTTATATCCCTCTTCATCTCGCATAATGGGGGTTTGGAAAGGACCCACAGCTGATGGAATTCAACAGACATTCAGGGAGGAGTCCTGTCCTTAACCCAGTTCTGTTTGCATCTGCAGCAGTCCATGTATCAGTCACATCAAAGACAGCCCATTAACCTGCCGTGTCAGTGACTGATGTGCTTCCCACGCCTTCAGGTTTCACACAGCGATCAGCTGCAACATAGCACTGTAATCCGCTATGCCTGCAGCAAGCTGTCCATTGACTTTGATGCCTTCGTGGCCTGTATGATCCGCTTGGAGACCCTGTTCAGTAAGTGCCTCCAATCACCAGCCATAGGCATTCATGAAGTATTCGCTGTCTTTTAACTGTGAATATAGCAAATATTATGGCAATGTGAGGGTGGCAGCAAAACTGGATCTGATGGAGCAACCAGAAAAGAAAAACCAAAAGCCTTTCTTTCTGAATGACCATGGAGAGTGGCGGACATGTTTTTGTAACCTTCCATGCTCTTCCTCTTTACAGTTATGTGCACTTCTTGGTCAGTCCTCTAGTCCCCAAGTTGTCCCAGCACCTATAAATGGTACCATTTATCATTTAGAGTCCTTATTCAGAACTGATTTACAAATCTGTAAGGTTTGTCCCCAGATCAAACTAGATGCTATGTCATTAGATTTTGCAGTTTTCCTGCTGCCAACTCTTAGTTTGGGGCTGTAGATCTAGTCTACTATATGAAGTGGCTTAGAAATTGCTTGTAGGAGGAAAGACAAACAGCTGTACTTTTATCTTAAAGAACCAGTCTATATTTCTTGTAGATCATGGGAAAAAGCCAGACCTCTGTATTTTGTCATTGATTTTCTATATGCCAATTTCTGTAGTTTATATCCCAGCTTTTTTTATATTTTACTTTTCAGAAATATTCCAACTCCTGGAAAAAAGAAGAGTGGCTTAGGTAAGGCTGGTCAGATGAAAATACCATCTATTTAAGATGGTAAACTCAATTCAAAGGGATTGTTTATATGAAAAAGATTTTAGAGGGAAGTGGTCAGTTCTTCAGAAAACACCCAGCAGAGAACGTACCTGCCAGAGTTAGAAGACACCTTTAAGTATGTCAGGTTTTCTTTTCCCATATTATTTTTAAAGCACATTTCTCCTGTTGATGCTGTAATAAAAGCAATATCAGCTTGAGTCTTCCCTTTGAAGTATACAAATATATTTCAGGAAGCAGCTGGAAGGGTCCCAACATGTCCATCCAATTAATCCTCTCAGCTGAAGACTGGCTCGAAGGGAGAAGTATGCCGAGGAATGGCTGTGACCTGCACTCACAGATATGTACATGGCATATTTCTACCTTAGAATTTTTCAAAGGCCGTGCAGTTTGTCCTGGAGAACCGGTCTGTTGCTGGAAGAGACACCACTTGCAATATCTAGGACTGAGCCTGACAATAGATTTCCTTGAAGTTCCAGAGCAGATGGATCCTACATATGGTACAGATTACAACTCTGCTCCCTCCTTGCCTAGCTAATTCTCCCAGAGCTGTGGTAGAGTGCACCAGTGGCATCTTGTGAACCTTCCGCGTGGTCTGACTCCTTTTTCTGTTTCTCCTTCAGTGGCTGGGCTGAACACTGGTTTGAGGCACGGTCGATGAATTCAGCAGAGATATTTGAGGCTCTTCTGAACACGGAACCACTCACTCATTTGACTTCTCTTTGTTATGTATGATAAACTGAGAGAAAAACTTGTTTTTATTACCAGCAAATAGATTTAAGCCCACTAAAAATGAAATGATCTTACATCAGTTATAAAAATACACACTCTTCAGCATAAAAACAGCAACCTACTTTACTTTTACAGCCCAGTGTGTGTCTTTTACTGAAATCTCGCAGATTTTTGACTTACCAGAGATGGACCCATGTGGCTTTGATTTGACTTCTGATTGTGCATCAGAGTTCAGCCTGGAAGGGCTCTCCACTGCCGGCAATATCCAGCATACGTTTCACAGAGAGAAACCCATGCCCAGACCATGGGCAAAATCTGTGCGGCTGATCTGGCTACCTCCCTTCCCAGCCAACTGTCCACTTTGGCAATTCCAAGCGCCCACAGAGGATGGAGGTGAAGGATTCACAGGCAGATGATGAGCTGCTTAGAGCACAGGGAAATCAGAAGAAGACACTGCCCTGAGGATGAATGGGGATTCAGGCAAACGTGATTGGAAATCCTCTGCATGCCTTGGCTCAGTCTTCCAGGGAGAGAGGATGATCTCTTTCACTGTGTGGCTCTGCCTTTCTAATGGATAGTATTTGCTAC
>NW_009938744.1:0-20527 GCF_000696875.1 Nestor notabilis | reverse complement strand
GGGAAAGAGAAGTACTTAGTTCAGGTTACAGTACAAAAAAAGACAGCGAGGGAATCATAGGCCTTCCCCTGCTGTCGTGCACATATCATGCATGAAGCTATTTTATATTGCCACCAGTGTCTTATAGTACATATTTACCTGCTGACCAACAATAGACATTACATACCTCCCACCTGACTGGAAGACAGAGCAATCTATCTGGGGCAAGATGAAATTTCAAGACCTTGATTGTATTCTAGTGAATGCTCTGCGTGTTCATGAAGATGAACCTGTCCTTCTCTGTACTGTATCTTGAGCATGCAACATGCCTCCCTGCTAACCATATAGTAGGGTGAGCTGACAGCTTGCAGCATCAGATTTTTTTCTGCTCACAGAAAATTATGATCACAGACAGGCCTTTCCCACAGGATTCGGACAGCTCAAATATAAGCAAAAATACATTGCACACTCCCAGTTCTTCTTCCCTTTACATCAAGCAACGTGCCTCCACCTCAATAATTCCCATAGTTATTGCAATGATTTTCACCCTCCTATACAGGATGTGCAGAGTGCTGCATTCCATCTTCCATTATCTTTGGGAAGCAGCAACTTCAAAGAAACCACCTCCTCTTTCATTTGTTCTGTGAGTACAAAACTTGGCTATCACATCTCAGAGAACAGATGCTCAAAAATGAGACTTTCGATGGAATTGAGCGCACCACTTCTCATATGATGCATCTGCAAAAGATGGTTAACGTTCACCTTATTTTCTTTCCTTGTGCTGCAAGATGAAAAAATGCCTGTTCTCCCTGTTAGTCCTGAAGGGGCTAAAATGCCTTTAGATTACAATGCCTGTAGCAGCTCCTGTGGAACAAGTGGGGCATGGGTAGACTGAGCCAGGGCTTGGGTATTTGGATTGCATTCTTACATACCGCATGCTGGCCATGCTTAGTTTTTGGAGCTATGAAGCACCACAGCTCGTGTTAGATCTGAGTAGCTGTCATTGGGAATTATATTGCAGGCAAGTCACAAAGGTTCATGAATTTATATGTTCCATGTCACTATGAAAACTGCTGTATGGTATTCTCAGCATTTTATTTAGAAAATTTAGGAAACTGAGGAAGAGAGTTGCCCATGGAAACTCTGCAATGGCTCTTCAGATCTTCCCTTTCTCTCTCCAATTTCCCATAGAAAGGTTTTGATTTCCTCGTGAACTGAGAACTTGAACTCTGTGCATTGCTCCTGTAAAATGCTTCACGTTAGACCGTTGAGAGCGTTGCAGATCCTTTGTACACTGATTATCTTGTGGTTGCCTATAGAGGAAGTTTCTGTAGGTATAAATCCTTCCACATCAGCATCCAACACCAGCTTTGCATCAAAGTAAATATCTACATGAGGCGTAAGACAATCATAGATGTTTGTAATTCTGCCTATGAGCTAGAAAGAATCAACCCCATAGATGCAATTTTCTGTCACCTGCTCATCCTCCCAGAATGGGATATTTACAGAAGGATGTCTCCTTTCCATCACTACAGGCTTAATTAATGATCAGATCCATGGCTTCTGTAAACACAGGAGAAGCTGTCATTTTCAGTGTCCTTTTCATTCTTCACTTCAGAAAATCCTGCTGTACCTGACTCAACATTCTTCATTTCCATATAGTTCAGACAACCTGGCAGGCCTGGAAGAAATGAGATAACGAGAGCATGCTTTTCCTTTTCATGTGTTTCAGGATGCATCGAAAATCCTAGCCGGTTGTTGTTATTCCAGCCTAAGCTTAAAAACTGAAGATTCAAATAAAGTCCATAAAAACATGTGAGACTCTGGGTGTGAAAGGAGCCCAAATTCCAAAGCTTTTGAAGTTTCTTCACCACTAATGATGTCCCCGGCGATAGTTAAAGTGATGCCCTGCTAATGCTTGTTTCCATGGTGTCTTTCTGTGTAACTGGTACGTACAGCATAAAATTCTCTCTTCTTTTAATAGAGCAAATGATTTCATTTTTTACTGTTGGCTCCTTCTTCTCTCATTGAGATCTTTGAAGCAGTTCCCACCTGAAGTGTAGGTCCCCATCAGCCAGCATCATCTGTCAGCGTCGCTGAGAAGGCTGGTGTGATTCTTGGGGAGTGCTGTGTTGGAAGCGGGAAATAATCGATAGGAATAAATCTGGGATATGGACTAAAGAAGCAACTTAAACATGCAGGAGCTGAACAGTACCGGGAACTGAGGAAAACAAGTGTATCTTTGACTTTTGTTGCTATCAAGGATGAAGGCGTGTGCACTGTCTTCATAATACACAGGTCTGAAAAAAATAGTGCTTCTTCTCTTGCTTGGAAGACTCTGTTAAACATCGCTGGTTTTGTCCATTTGCTCACCTCTAAATTGTAAAATCTACACTGCTGGCTCAAGAGGTCATTAATGTATTTTTTCTAAGTCCCCTCCTATTAATTCAACCCCCAAACCCCCAAACCAGTGACGCCTTCTGTAAGTTCTAGCTGGCTGGTGTGCTCCTTGATATGATGCCTCACCAGATTAAGAAAGGCCAGTTTAAATTTTGTAGATTTCTCTAGGTCTAATACAAAAGATAACTGTGAGGGACTTTTTCCAGTATCTTAAAGCATTTCAGGCTCCCCTAAATTCCCACATCCTTTTTGATAGTCTCTCTCTTATTGTCCTAACTGCACAGATGTTCACATTTTTCTTTCTGCTGTATGCTTCTTTCCATATGCCATATGGATTTGAGCACACAGTCACTTTTTCACAGCAGTTCTTGGCTATTTCTTGAGTCCGACTCCTAATGAAATCCCAGATGCCCAGGAAACTGACGTTTGTTTCTGTGGTAAATAAGGGTGTTGCCTCAAGGTCCTTGTTTGGAGGGAGTTAGCCACATTTGATGTGGCCAGAGTATGTCAACTTATTCTTGTGTGGGTGGGTATGAGATAACTGTCTGGTGTTCAGACATGTCTAGAAGCCTGGGTTAATGAACTTAGGTCTCTATCATTAAATTCTGCTGAGAGATAACACCACGTATCTGTGCTAGCTTGGAGCATGAGTACAGTGGGTTCACTCCCACCTGAGGACTGCAAAGATATATAGTAAAGATCTCTCCCATGGAGAGGGCTCTCTCCATAGCTGCTGGTGCACCACTCTGCTCTTTGTGTGACAGAAGAAGCATCAGGCTGCTGGGCTGAGTGATATGGCTCAGCCACCTTCAGAAACAGCCACGTCTTCTGAGTAGGCCAACATAACAGAGTAGTTCAGAGAGTGCTTTACTTGATTCTATTCTCAGACTCTGCTTAATGTAGAGCTACAGCCATGTTTTTTTTGGTTTGGGTTCTCTGCTATTGTTTGTTTTAGACAGTCAGGACTAAGAGTAGAGAATTGGCCAGCATTTCTCTCACAATGAAGACATGCCAGACTGCTTTGTAGAGGCTGACATATCCACTTTGCTGTGATTTGATCACGTTCTTCAGTGACTGCACCCCAGACAAGACATAAACCCAAATATTCCTACACAAGAATTCTGTTCCGTAGCTTATTGAATTTTCAGTAGCAAATTTACCGTTCTACAATTGGATCTGTCCATTTTCCTAAGAGATTAAAACACTTTCAGTTTTATCTCGACTTGGGTATTTGCAGAAGAAAATAAATGTAGTGAGCGGATGTCAGAGCTGATGCCTTTCAAGCACATCTCTGGTTTGTTTTCATCAGAAATTGGTGGATTATTTCTATGAAAATACATACATAATCATTCCTCCCACAGCTTTTCTTCTCATCAGAGTCAAATTTTATAAAGAGCAAGACATTAATGAAAGACACAAGCTTAAACACTGCGATGTGATTTGTTCTTAATGGATTTCTTCCTGCAGTTTGAATGGGATTGCAGATTATTTCTCCTACAAATACTGTACAGTGGTTAGTATTTCTTCTGTTATACATAGAGACTTATTTTAGTGTTGAATATGCACAGACTTTAATTTTCCAATCTGTAATTCTGGGCAACAGTGCATGATATGAAGCCTTGGGTTTTAGATGCACTTTACTTGTGAATGCCCACATTCTCTGAGCTGGCAGCAGAGTCTCCGACTTCCTTGTTGCCTGCAGTGGGGATCTGGGGATGTTACTCTGGAGGAGACTCAAGTAAGGCATCATGAAAGTCTTCAGTTAGTGCATAGAGAGAAGCCATTAAGATGGTGGGAATGATTTGTTTTCCACATCCACTGTGAATGGCATGAGTTTCTGTGGAAATTATGGAATTGGATATCAATCTTGGGATTCTTTCCAGACCTGTTTTCTACAGTTGCTAGAATTATCCTCTTTCTCGTCAACAGTGTGTAACTAGATACTGTTTCTCATCTTAGGAGGTGGTTTAATGGTTGTTTTCCATTGGAGTAATTCTAATGACTTATGGGGAGGTTCCTAGTTTTCTCTGCTATTAGGAAGATCAGAAGCAATTTTGTATTTCTCCTTCTTTAAAGCCATTCAAGACATTGCTTGACCAGAGTTGAAGTGAAATCAGTGCTAATATTTGAGCAACACTATGGATGCTGCTTAGGAAAACACTAGGGCTATGAGTATCTTGTTTTCTTAAAGAAACAAATTAGAGGCCAAATTCAGCAGCAGCTAAAACCTCACTGTTTTACAGTTGAAATTACAGATATGTGGGCCGTGTAAGAGGGTGTATCATTCCTCAAAAGTTTTAAACAGTATAGCACAAACATGACAATAATGAGATAAGAGACAGATATGAATGACAGTCTAGGAACTAAATCTGCTCTAATCTGCTAGAGTGTAAATTCATTTACTTCACCTGCATAACTCCAGAGAATGGTTCCAGTGTGGGAAAACAGACTTTTGCCCCACTGTACTTTTTTGTGGTCATGCCTTTTTCTTTATGGTTTATTCCCTCGTAGTCACAGCAGAGCACAGATAAGGTGAAACTGTAAGCTGTGCACTCTCAGGCGGGACTTCGTGGTTTGTAATGCTGGTACATGATCAAGCATAGGAGGTGTAATCATCAACACAACCTGTGGAGTACAAACAGGAGCAAACAGAAACCCTACGGATTTCACTAACAATCCTTTAACTATTGAGGTCAAAGGCAAATCCCCAGGAACTACAAAGGACCTCTGGATCTTGGTTTCCAGCAGGTACCTAAAGCTGACTTTGCCTGGATAGCAGTAAGAATAAACAGACTTCTGAAGGCATCAGAAAAATAAAGCCGATCTCTACCAGGAAAATTAACCGGTTGTTTCTTTTGTGTATGCTGGATTTATGTGTAGAACCTGCTGCATGTTTTGTGTGGCACCAGCAGCTATAGCGGGGACATCAGAACTAGCTACAGACAGGGCTGCTGAAGGAGGCAAGAGATGATATGCCTGGGGTGGGGCTTAAGGGGCACAGATGCAACACCAGTTCCCCTGCTCACAGAACAACGTATGAGATAATTAAAATTATTTAGGATATATTCTGAGTAGCCCATAAATTCTTATGAATGAAATTGCCTTAGTCAGCACTGCAGCATGTTAACATTATCACCATGGTATATAATCCAGAAGGTAAAACCTCTAAATCTTCTGAAAGGTTTGTTCTTCTGACTAGTAATTTAACAGTCTTGTAAGAAGCTGAGCTATAAGAGCTTTCTGACAGAGAAATAGAGGAGAGGCAATGAAAAAAGTGTCATGTACTTTTCTGAATCAATTGTAGCATCTAATTTACGTTTCTAATGAATTATGAAAGGTGAGATGACTTCTCATTTTTTCCTTTAAGCTAATCTGGGACCAGACGCTGTGATTAAATCTGTAGAGAGCGCTGCTCCTTTACTTTTTTCTGGGCTATGCAGGCTTTTTTGGCAGGATAAGAAAAACTGTAAAATCAAGATTTTCATGTAATGCGTGTGCTTATTGTATTTGTTTTCCATGTCCTGTGCATGTTTGTGGAGATGACTGAATAATTATCAGTATTTGATGAGCAAATTATTTTCAGTGCTCCTTTACATATCTCTCAGGTTCTGCTCAGTTTAGGCTTCTCACTGTTTTTGCGGACCATAACCTAAAACCTTGACCCAGAGAAATAATAAATAAGTTTATTTCTTTGGTCTTGAATAACTAAAGGAGTAGACAACAGACTAACTCAGTACAGCTCCTGGGTCAAGTAGCTTTTAGTTTTGCTTTTCCTATCCTGATGTTTTTCCTGTGGGAATTCAGTAAATGTTGCCTAGAAACACCTGTGCCTCAGAAACATCTGAAGCACAGCAAAATAGCCACAGAATCAGGTACGTGAAAGAGCCCATCTGTTCCCACCAAACTGAATTTAGGCAGATAGATCTCATAAACATATCTGTACTAATAAAAAATTCTGTTCAACTTTTTTTACCCCAAAGCTATTTAACTATGGCTTGTATCACCCACAAATTTACTAGTCAACCTTAAAAGTTTAATAAGTGCACGGCATTAGTATAATATTCTGCTCATTCCTGAATCCGTATAAGGTTTTAATTACTAAAATTATGCAGTTCTAGAAATAATTTAATGATATTATTCTTCCCATTTGCATTCATATACTATGTCTATTCAGGCATTATGAGACATGGTAAATTGCACTGAACTGTGGAGGAATAATTCTCATGCTACTTGCATGCGCCTTAATGGTTTCAGTTCCCAGCAAAATCAAACTGCAGGGAACAAAGTGCTATTTTAAGGAGGTTTAAACATGATGTATGGCTTTTTATTATCCTTTGTGCTTAGTTGAGGGACCTATGACTTAGGCATAGGTAAAATTGTTTCACTGTCATACTCTAAGATGACCGGTTTCTGCTCTCAGTGAAGTCCTTTACAGGACATCTTTTGCAATTGCTGATGCAGGATGTGTGCTTTGCCCAGGAAGGTTTCTGGATTATACCTTAATTAAAGCGCATCCTCTCCAATCTGAAATGATGTCTGTTATGCTTGCAGCAGTGAGCTGGGGATCTAGTAACATTGCATGGGAGACATAGGTGCCTAAAGCATTGCCTCTGCAAAGCACATCATGTTAACCAAAGCATAGTCCAACCTGGACAGTTGGAAATGCAGAACTGAGAGTCATGCCTTAAGATTCACCTATTAAATAAAATGGGCATCTACTCTATTGGGGTTGCACAGGTCTCAGCTTCTTGGAATTACATGCCTAAGGCAGCTCTTGCTTGGAACTCCCGACAAGTTGTAGACCCTCCTCCTAATCCTCTGTTCAATGGTCAGATTGCTCCTTTCTCTTCCTAATAGGATCTGAGCTCTGCTTCTGTCCCAGATGACCCCTGACATCCCACCAGACCATGAGAGTCTCTAGATAGAAAATTCTCACTATTTCCTCTTTAAGCTGTTCTGCTATGCATGGAATTCATTGGGCTAGAGATGACACCAAAGTGCCTGTCTTCGTGCTGAACTGCGTTATATACCTTTAGTTACTGCTACGTCACTCCTTAGAAGTTCTTATGATTGCATTATATATATTTTAATGATATCAATGCCCCTCTCTGTTTGCCTGTGGTGTATTCTACTTAAATCAGGTGAGAGATTTACAACAACAGTTTTAAGGCCACTGAAAACAGGGCCTGTGTATCTGGAGAGAAGTGATTTTGCTAAATTTGGAATACTGTGTTTAAATGAAACGCAGGAGATCGGACAAAACCAAATAAACCAGCTTAGGAAAAGTCCTGCAGAATTCTGTCAGTTCACATGGGATATTCCAGAAGTATCTGGAAGCACCCATTGTTCTGTGCAAATTTACGGTATAAGGAAATGGTTGTGATACTCATGCTCAAATATATAATACTAATTTTCTGTTCAGTCCTGCTTCTCTCTTTTGTTTGAAATTCAATAGATGGAACTAGACACCTGAAGTTCTGCATATTCTCTGCTGTAATTAAAAGGAAAGACAGTGAGTCTGTAGTAAGTCTCATTTCTACTGAGCCTACCACTACAGCACCTCTTTCTAGGTGGTGACAGCAAGAACCAGCATCAGGATTTAGACATATTTGACCCCATTTTACACACCTCTCAACGTGTGTCTAATGTGAACACTTCATTTATAAGCCTGTTGTTGTAGCTTGTTGATGCAGGTGGGAAACGCCTAGAGGTTTTATAGATCCTGTTAGCTTGGGCTTCTGTTTGCCCATATATGTAACAGGTTGAGATGCTTTGTATTATGAAGTTACTGAAGTAAGAAGGAGTCCGTGACAGTTTAGGTGACAGCTAAGCCCATTTCAGATTGTCAGTAAAAGCTTTAGAAGTGGAGGCAGTGGCAGGTAAGCAGGGCTGCTGTCCTTTCATGGCTGCAGTGTGCAGTCAACTGTTGCTAACAAGGGGTCAGAAATTTACAGAAGTGTCTTTTGCAACAGCTCTTTCCAAATTATGGTTGAAAATCCAACCAGGAACTTTAGTTTGGTGCAATGACTTCGATTTCTCACGAGCAATGCTCACATGCTGTTGTTACAACTGCAGACTTGCTGGTTTAAATCTTTTTGATTTGGTTATTAAAACCACTCCAGGTTTAAAATGTGTAAATCACAGAACCCTATAAAAGATGCCAATATATTCAGCCAATGTAACTCGGAGAGAAAACAAACAGCTGTCTGTTCCTGCAGCCCTATTTCCTGTAGCACTGTGCTGACACCTTTGTGCTCCTGCGCAGACGAAGCGATGTCATACCAAATGATGCAGATGAGCATGATATGTTTTGGTGGCAAAAGGCACACGTACACAACCATCTTCTGTTGTTCTGTCACTTGCAAGAAATGATGCAAACTAAAACAAAAGCTGGCTTGCTGTCAAGGTGTCTGTGTTAAGCAGAGAGATGTTTCTTGCTCCTCCGTTACCCTATGCAAGACACATACACAAGGTGACCTAGACCCCTAGTAGACACCATAATTGATTAGGAAGGAGGGAAAAGAAAGGGCATCCTCTCCACTATACATATGAAGCTATCAACCATTAGGAACAATTACTTACAGAATTTTACTGTGTCCTAGATTACTGCAGCTGCTTGAAATTAAGCACTAAGTTACCTAATATTAATCACATTACTGATTTCAAGAACATGGTATATGGTACATACTATATATGAAGGTTTATTTGTGAGAGGGTCTGTTAATGCTTTAACAGATTTTGTAACAAATAGTCATTTGCCTCATATTTTGATGAAGACTGCAACAGGTCAATAAGCTGTTTATTGCCATGGTTTATCACCAGCTATGATGTCTTCTACTGATGTGCTTGTAATATTTCCAGTGTATCCCACTCCATTTTAAATGTACTAAAAAAGACATTAATAATGTGCAATCTTTATAAGCCCCCTTAAAATGCAACTGTGATATAATCTTTATTGAAATAAGACCCAAACAGGTGTGCTCTCTTGTATTTAATGGAGTGGATTTAATAGTGAAAAAATGTGCTTTAAGCCAAAAACCAGGCCTTTGTGTGTGTTGGTTGTGCAAACAACATTTGCCAGTTATAATGAACTCAGACTATGAAATTCTAATAGCCACTGAAGGTTATCTATGGCGAATGACTAATATCTCCTAAATTAAGGTTTATAATTGCACTCTAGTGATTAATGCATCAAATTACTAATTTCTTACAGGTAAGAGACTTGCCAAATGCATGTCTTATTGTACCCCTGGGCTCACCTAATGTGAACACAAGGCAGGTGAAACACATGAGCATTTCCCACAGGCTCCTTCTAATGCAGGTTCCACCCACATAAGGTCAGCACCGCAATAATGTTGTTATTTCTGGAGACATATATTTCATATCTTGCACAGGTGATGGCATTAAGTTCCTTTATCTCACGAGTCTCAGAATTATCATATTAAATACTAGGAAATCCAGGTGGGGAAAAAAAAACCACAGGGAAATCTGCGATCTTCTTAATAAACCTCCAGCTTAACAGTAGCAACAACAGCCAGCATGGGGTGTGTTGAGTGTGGGGAGAATTACTAGAGTGTTTCAGAAAGCTTTTGTCAGTTTGTCCACAGAGTGGATAGAATAAAAAAAGATGAATTTCTACATGTAAAAGTTAATTATTCTCCCTTTGTGCATAAAGAAGGCTCCAAAATGAGCCCCTGCAAGAGATTTTTTTTGCTGGTGTAAGGCAGCATTGATTTGAATGTGCTTGTGTGAGCTTCATTTCTAGTGAGACTGCAGGCTTTGGAGAGGCAGGTTCTTCCATTTATGTGCCTTTAGAGCCATGGCTACCACTGAGTTCAATTACAGATATGTCTGTGTTAATCTGAGCCAAGGAGACAAGCAAGACAAGTAAAGACTAACTGTGCAAAGTTTGATCAATTGAAGAAAGTGCTTTATTTGTCTCGACATAAGAATAATTCAACATATTACATATTAGCTTGGGAATGTCCATATTTTCATTTTAACACATGTTAAAACTGGTGTTATTTGTTGAAATTAGCATGGTTGGATCTTGGCAAAAAGGCTCAGAGCTCTGCTTATCCTGCTTTGGGTTCTTAAAAATAAGGTAAAAATATGCCAAAGGATAATTAATGTCTGAGGAACTGATTCAGCCCACTTTGCTTCTCTCAACGGTCTGAGTAGGTTGTTAGAGAAAAATGTAATCCCAGACTTGAAAATAAATACATAAATCAATATAAAATACAGCCCTGGATTGTCTGCCCTCCACAGCTACACAGGGCAAACCCCTACTTCAAGCCCTGCTGCCCGGCCAGCCAGATGCAGGGGCAGCTTCCCCCTGAGGCCACTTAAGAGTAAAAGGAAGATCTTTGTTCAGGCAGCACCCACCAGCCAGGCAGCTGTTCCCTGTATTGTGCGAAGAAAAGCTGAAACCTGGTTTTATACATGAGCTAAATACCTTTCAAACACTGGGACTGTGACAGCTTTCATGTTATTGCATTGTCTGGCATTTGTATGTGAATGCAGTGGTTCAAGCTCAGGCCTACAGAAACCCCTGAGAATCACAGGGCGCATGCAGTATCAGGCAAGACAGGAAAAAGCCCCAAGAAATAATTCCTGCAACGTTAACAAAAAGGGAAGATGAAGGTTAAACAAAATACACTGGTAACACCAGAAGAAATGTCCCTTGAAACTGGAAATTGTACATGCTGACAATACGCCAGGGTTCTGCATGTGACTGGGGTTTAAAAGTCAGCACCACCACAAGCAGCATCATGAATCCTGTTGCACTCGAGATATCTGTCAGTCAACGACAGCGTATTCAGCTGACATGGCTGGATTGTTCCATTCTGACCACTTCTCCAAATGTGAAAATGACAAATGAATTGCAACATGTCATGCTGTACCACTCAAGAACACAAAGGAGGAGGAGACCATAAAGACAGCACATCACTTCCTGCACTCCCAGGAATGTTAATTCTAAGAATCTTCAAAGTGGTTTATTAGTGAAGCACATAATAGAGAAAAAACATGATTTTCATATGGAAAGATTCCTGCAGGCATCAGATTAATAACCTGAAGTCTTTATAGTAGAATACCAAGATAGAAGGATATAGCAGTTGTGCTGCATCTCATTCCATCTCACTCGGTGCCTTGTGTAGCCAAGCTCCGACCAGTGCTGCTTCCACTCCTGCTTTTATGCCGGCAGCAGCTGCAGGCCAGGAGTAATTGGAGAAAGTGCTTGGAGTAGGATGTCACGTTGCTTCTGGCTTCATCCACACCTGAGAGTCCAACCTTTCTGACATGAAATGTGTTTCACTTTCATATGGCCTCTTCCTATGTTTTCTCTACCTGTTCTGGCTTGACAGCAGGTTCTGCTCACTCTGTGCTATCAGCACAAGCCCTAAAACACTGCTCTTACCTACAGCTGTTACTGCCTTGGGAAGTGCTGCCTAAGGAAAAGAGAGCTGCTGCCAAGCTTCCGTGACTCACTGCCTGTGAAGCAACCATCCCCTCACAAATCACATTTGCCTGAAAACAGTATGAAAATAGCCCCACAGACTGCTGGTATTTATAATTTTCTTTGTACATCTGAGACAACTTTGTGTCTAGTCACCTTTACTACTGGTGTTGCTGGCCAATGCACCAATATTTGTACTGGCAGAGCTGCGGGGGTCAAGGCCCAGTACAGATGGGCCACAATAGCATAAACTTGGATCTCTTTTGCACTAGTGTACATGGTGCAAATCCAGAAACAGCCTTGAGCAGTGAACAGCTGTTGTTTTGAAGAGAGCAGACTCAATTCTCTGTGACTGTGCCAAGAGGTAAATATACTCAAGTAGTGTTTCCCAGTTAGCGCAAATTTGTGCTTTTGAATTTTTTTGCATTTCCTCCTTGGAATTACATAGAAACAGTTGTTTTTGGCATCTGCGCACGTGAGTCCATCTATATTTGGAATTTATTACAATCTGCTTGGCATCAGTTTCCCTGTAAGCTTTAGCATATACTTACCTCTCTCCAGAGTCATTCTTCATTTCTTTCTCTCTGGCCCTACTAATTAAAGCAACTTAGCTCATTTTCCTTTTAAGGTCCAAACTCTCCTCACTCTGTAAGAGAAAAACACTAATCAGATGTCAAAGGTCTTCAAATGGTCGTGTTTGCGTTGCACCCTGTGATGATTACACAGGACTCTTGGCCCAGCAGCCTGACCTGTATGCTTTTCTCATTCAGTAAACAAATCTTTTCCACAGAGCTTAAATATGTAACTGCATGGCAGAGGCTGGGGTTGTTTTCCCCAGAAAAAGCAGTTATGAACTCCTTGCATTAACCTTTGAGATTTCAATGCAATCATGGGCTCATATTTTTCTGGTTTACACGCTGGTTTTTCCTTCCAGTGCCCCAGTTCTGAACATAAGATTTGGCTGTCCTTTTGTGAACTTCCTATCCGTTAAGTGCATGACTAATCTGAACTGAAAAATGAACGCACACAGACAACACAACAACAAGGCTAATCCTAGTCTTGATCTTTTTCGTTTAAGTTCTTCTGTTGTTGTTGTTTTTCAGTGGCACTTGCTTTGGAGCTGCTGTGGGTTGAAAATACTACCCCATACAGCTGAGCCTGAAGAACATGCTAAGACAGTGACCTGGTAGTGTTGAATGCTGCCAATGCAAAAACCTAAAAGGACAAAAGAAGGAGAAGAAATTATGAAGCACTGCTACAAGGCACCTGGTAAACACACCAGGTTCAGTGGGGTCTGCTATGCCCAGCGTACCTGAGCAAAGCAGGGGCACAAGATGGAACAGGGGGCAGGGCACTGCGCTCTCCCCATTGCTTGCAAAGGCAGTGGCATCCCAGTTAGGATGTGCAGATGTTATGTGCTGCAGTCATGTGTGCTCTCAGAGACCCAAGGCCCACTGTCATTTCTTGCTGATTATTTGGGGAAAAATGTCCCCTTTCTACTTACTGTGTATTCAGCCTTGGACCACAGAAGTAAAGTGCATGGGGTTCAGCTTTCTTTTGGGCCAGTTAAATTATCATTTAATTTATTGAGAAAGGATACCCGCTACGTTTCCTTCTGAAGAAACCCAGAGCCTAACTTTACCTTGGATTTTTTTATTGATAGTTTGTAATTTATATAGTCATAAAAAAAGCATTTAGAAGATGAGAGACAGTGGCAGGTTGTTCTTGCCAGCACTGCAGACAAACTGAGGCAATGCCCCTTGTGCTGGAAACCAACAAGCACACCTGTGAGGATGAAACTGCATTTTAAAACTGAATTTGGAAGGCAGAAAACCCTCTCTAAAATCTGTCTACATTAATGGATGGAAGTAATTTCCTCCCTTGTTAGATGTTCTAGAGCAGGCAGATATTTGATTTACATCTGCTGTCTCCTAGTGACATAAAATATTGTTTGGTGACACAGTCTCAATGAAGAAACTGAAGGTCAGGGAACAATTAATCAGCTTCTCACTCATGATTTAATAGGAAGATATTTAGGCATGTTTAGGATACTTGGGCATCCAAAGATGAAGAGAGCACTGTGCTGGATTTAGAAAGTGTCTAACAGAGGAACTGTGTTGCTTTCACTTGCTTGGAGGTGGCCAGAGCAGCCAACGGCTATCCATGACCTGTGTTGTGAAGGCTTAAATGAATACAGAATACCACAATGCACCCAGTCAGCCTCAATTCACTGCAAATAGTGTAATGCAAGTAAAACCAGAGAGCTGGGTGGAGTTTCCAGGGTCCAGTTTTGCTCTAAAGGAGTGTAATGCTAAACCCCACCTTCACTTGGACGGCAGCACATGGCCCTTCTTCTGCTTCTGAGTAGCAGGAGATGGGGACTCCCAATGCATGGTCAGAAAGAGTTTGTTGCTGAAAGTGGTCCCAGTTCCCAACCATTTTGCTGGAAACTGAGAGCAGTGCATATATCCCAAGCCTTCTGTCTGTAACAGCTCCTAGATTCAAAATTTCGGGGAATAGGAGACAACCACAGCAGAGAAAATTGACTGGAGAGGCATTTTTAGTGATGCTGCCGCTTGGCAATTTTTTCCTCACTTTTTCCATAAACCAGAGAGAACATTATCATCCAAGCCTTGTCATAGGCATGTCAGTCTTCAGTAAGATGTATCTGTGATAGACCACACCACCACAAGCTTAGTTGAACTGTTGGACTCTTCACAGCTGCCATCATGTCCTTTTTAATGCTGAGCTTCCACACTTCTGTAGCTGTACCTGCGCTGCTCACTGCTGCAAAGACACAGAAGCGAACCTGGTAAGTTACTGTGACAGGTCTCCTCCCAAGTGGTTGCCCAAAATTCAATGGAAAACCAAGTAGTAGGTGTACAAGCAGGCAGCTGACTTGCCAGTTGGACTAACCCTTATTTTTGCTGCAGTAAAAGCCAATTATACTGAACTCCAGTAACATCTGTATCAGCGACAGGCTGCAGACATTTAGAGTCTTCATCAGCAAAGAGGCTAAGCAAAGCTAAATTGCTCTGCTGAACTTTTTAGTGAGTAATTAACCCTGAATTATCAACAACAGGCAGCTATGGTAATGGTTATGAAAGAAAATAACAACCGGTTGCACAGTTATTAACACGAGAGCACTGAACAAGGCAAATGAACAGCATGTGCTGCCATGAAATTAATAGCAGGGACAACAGTGGCAAGTGTGATGTCCTGCAGGGTGGCACAGTTCCGGGGGGGGGGCTGACATAGCTGCTGAAAGACGCTTGCTTTGGCAAGACCAGCATGTACTCAGCAGTAGATGGATGGAGGTCAGAAGTGGATGGTAATAAGGAGTGTTAAAAATAAATCTAGCCTAATTAGGTTACAAAAAAAGAGATGTGGACCTGACAGCTTAGAAACTGTAACTGGTTGGTTCAAGCAGTTATCCCGGGGACAAGAAATTCACCCTGGAGCACCAGGAAGCGGACAGATGAAGCAGCCTGCTGTGCACCCTTGTGTTCCCTAAGTGGACCATGTTAGTGCCCATTTTCTGAAGCTGTGAGCTCACCAGTTTCAGGAATGAGGGTCTCTTTAAAATGTCTTACCTTGAAACACCCTAAAATACTAGCTAATTCTTCAAAATCTGTGTTTGTATAGGAGCATCCACATGCATCAGTGAATATGGGCCAATGAAACATCATGAGCTGACAAGCTTGCGACTGGGGCATGTAGCAATGTGGGCTTCCCTCAGTGTCCCTCTCTAATCATTTTCATGGACCATTTGACAACAGAGTGAGGAACAACATGTCCCTTCGTGTTCTCACTCCTGAGAAGGTAGGCAAATAAGAGCAACCTCTTATGAGGGAGGGGACATGTCCTGCTGAGTGCAGCACTGCAATTAAGCAACTTGTTTCACTTCCCAGCATGACTGAGGTGGCAGAATGAAACTGGAACAGTAGTATTAGTTATAATAAAAACAAGGAGAAAGAGAGTGGAAGGATAAGCAGAGGGGAAACAGAAGGGCAACACAGTAAAATGGAAAAAGCAGATCCAAATCAAAACCAAGGCCCTTATTGCAAGCAGAACCAGTCTGACCACTGAAATGCAAAGGTGATGAAAAGAGCTCTTAGATGCCCAGTTCAGGAAGGTTGTCTTCCTTTCCTTCTTCTTGACTTCCTTTTGAACCAGTTTGTATTAAGAAACCAGCTACTTCTGTTCTTACTGGAGAACATGGGAAACTTATCCATGTCCCCTGGGCTTTATTAAAATGTGTCTTTCCTTCCTTCTCCAAGTTTCTGTTTAATGTATTTTATCAGGTGAATCCAGTTTTCCTGGGTTACAGACCCTCACATAGCAGCTTCCCCTGCCCTGCAGGACAGTCCCTTTTCCTTGCTAAGGAAAGCTGCCTCAAGAATCCCAGTCAGCCTCAGATGTCCAATTTCTGTGATGGGGTCTATGTGAACTATGTGTCTGCTCTGACACCTGGACAGCAAATAATTTAATCTCAAGCTAATGCCTTCTCTGTTACTGCTAAATTATATATCTTTATGTTATTTATGTTATGTTTATCTTACCTGGAAAAGGTAAGGCTGGAAGAATGGGCTGTATGCTCCTATATAACAGTAGAGAAAAGAGAATTCTATAATGCAGGAAGGAAGTTATATACATTACCCTGGGGGAGAAGGATTTGTCTATCTGTTCTGGCTGCACAGCCTGGCCTGGGAGAGCAATAGGCAAAGCAGGGTCTACCACCCCTCTGCCTTACTGCCTCCCCTCTGCCAGAGTGCAGTTCCTTTGGGAACTGTGTTGAAGGGACTGGACTTGCCCTTGACAGTGAGAGATGCTCCTGGGTTTGGGGCAGATATTTATTTGCCTTTTAGTTTTCCCTGCTCACAAGTTTTCTCCGGTAATCCATGGGAGATCAAGAACAGGAGCCTGAGACGTGCTTCTCTCATCTATGGTACTCCTCCTCTGACAGCTGATGTGGTAAGCTGTGCTTACACCGTTTTGGGACTGCTTACAGCTTTTGGGCATGGGAAGCAAGTTTTGCATCAGCATGACAATGGGCTCTGCACACCAGTGCCCGAGCTGCTGTTTTCCCTTAAACTCAATAGGTGTCTTCAGATAACTGCCGAGAGAGGATTTACTTCACCTAATGCACAAGGATTAGAAGGGCTGCATTCATTTAGCTGCCTAAGATAGACACAAAGACCAGAAAATCCCACATTTGGATTTGTCATAGAATAAAATTCTGAGATTAATGTCGCTTTAATGCAACAGGGTTTGTTTCAAAGGATTTTACTGGAGCTCAGCCCATGCAACATGGAAAGCTTCTGTTGGTGGAATAGACTGTGCTGTTGATGACTGTTAGCCACTTTGCCCAGTACCAGCAGTTTGGAATTAGTTTACATGGGCAAAACCCATGTAGACTAATTCCAATAGTGCATCAGCCAAATTTAGTTCTCAGACATTGGGAATGGAGTGAGAAGAAGCCCCAAAACTCATGTCGTGCACCTCACCTCAGTGGTTTCGTGGCCCCTGTCTATTTAAGTCTTTTAAAATCTCTCATAACAAGAGGTTTTGACACCTCCCCCTGCTTGTAACCATTGCCTCATGCTTGTGGCTAGAGTGTTTTTCCTAATATCTAACCTAATTCTCTCAAGCTGCAATTAAGCCTATTATTCCTGTCCTACTTACATGGATAAATTTCTTCTTCTATGCAAAACACGCTTCTTACAGAAAACTACATTTCTATGTCCCCTTTGGTCTCCTGTTGTTCACGCTGAACACTAAATGATCTCTGTCATAACCTGTGAGGACAGGTTCTTGCAGAATTGTAATAACTCTTGATTCTCTCTGCTTGGCTTCCATCCAGCTGCTTCACATTTCCCTTGAAGAGGAAAAAAATCTGCTCAACTTTTCACACAGCTGAGGCCTCACTAGTGCTGAGTGGAGCTGAAGAATTGCTTCATGCATTTTATAAGTTACAGTTCTGTGTAAACATACTTGTGTTGATACTTAATATTTTCACAACAGCCAGGTCCTGTTGACTCATGCTCAGGTTGTGATTCACTCCTTGCAGCGCTGCTGTGAGACCTTGGATCCCCATCCTTCCCCCAACACTCTGCAGGTCAAGCCCTTGGTCATAAGTCAGTGTTGAAGGCTGACATATTGCTCATTTCTCCTCCTCCTTTTTCATTTTCAGAGATATTGGCAGGGTGAATCCAGCTCTTGTTTGTCTCTCCTGGAGTTCTCAGTATGCACCTTTTCCTCCCTCTGCCGAAGGCACGCGGGTTGTCTTCACTAACATTCTCCCTTCACCAATGAGGCTTTTCCTGGGCTTGTTTTTTTATTCACATCCAGTTATCTCAAGTGAATACAGCTTATGATCTGCATAAGACATGCTCAGGTTGTGATGAGCATCTGGTTTCATTTGCACAGCAAACACACTGACATGAGCTTACCAGCTCCCTGGTCTCTCATGGCCTTTAGAGCATCCGCCCTCCTCAAGGTTTGGCTGCCGTGGCTCAGGGTGTGTGCGATGTTGATCTGAGCTCTTAGGCCAGGGAGCTGCAGGGTTCTCGAGGCTGAGAGAAGGCTGAGGTTCATCTAAGGAGGCCAAGGAGCTGGGCACGCTGCAAGGCATCAGCTTGTGGGTCCATACACGAGTGCAGACCTGAGGGCAGGCAGACCTCTCATGAGAATGCGAGCCCCACGTGGAGAAATAAAGAAACAGTCCTCTCTTTCCCCCTCGAATTCAGGCATGCAAAACCCCCAAACTCAACCACACAAGTAATCCCCCCATAACACCCTTTCAGGAAGTCTTACACATCATAAGCAGAAAATACTAAGAATCTCTCTTTTACCTCTGCAAGCTGTATTTAGTATGGTGCTATCAAAGGACTATCAAGCAATATTAATACATCAATGTTCTCTAGTGTATTTGCAGTTCTGCACTTTCTAAAATAAAAGTGGTCTAATAAGCCATAAATTTACATTTCTTAAGTTACCCTGTCTGGCTCCCTTAACAAAACGACTGCAATACAATACATACAGCAGTATAAATCTGTAAAAGGGCTCCAAATATTAATCAAAAGCTTTCATAACAGAAATTAATAAATGGAAATCCAGAAATTTAATAAGAAATGAAATTTCACAAGCTGTTAAAAAAACCAGCAAAGACGGATTTCATCATATTTTATAGTGCATCTCAAGTAAATTCAATACTTTTCAATGACATTATGAAACAAAAATCACTTAACTGACTTGAGACGTGCTTCAATTCAAAGCTGGTATTACAGTATTCTTGTCTTTTTTTTTTTGCTGGGCTGACAGTCCTGAACTTTAGTTGGTAGTGCAAAACCTCCATAGATAGCATGGGACCTGAAAAGGGATGGGTAGAAAAGAAAGTACTAATACTCAATAGATACGGCTCTGGGATAAACCAAAAGATACGATTGCAAATAAGACAATTTCAGCATTAAAAATGCAAATCTTATGTAAGCAAGAAGGGAGGAAATGTGGAATATGTCTTATCTTTCAATACCAATCACCACATTCTCATCAACGATACCATAGAATAACCAAGAGTATTGTAATCATTGCCTCTCTATCACACAGTTCTGGTCTCCACTTCCTTCTTGCTGTCATATACAGTTGCTGACAGGTTGCTAATAGAACACTTTCTTGGATGGGTGCAGCACATCCATCATTCTAGTAGCCTGATTCATGAGTGGGGCCACCAGATGCTACCACAGTACCAATAAATAAGAAAACAATCACAAAAAAATGACAGAGCAGCTTGAAGCAATCCTTTGTTTAGGGCAATAGAGATACGATTGGTTTACTCTGTACATAAAGTCAGAATGTATTCTGGTCTTTTCCTTTGGATTAGCCCACATGATGACAATCTTTAAGATACAGTGAGTTCTTCCTTCAAACACTGCCAGTTTAACATATGTTTCATTTGCACAATACCCAAAATAAGACAAGAAAATGTGCTTGGCTTTCAAGAAGTATATGAAGCAGCCAGGAATTATTCAGGCAAATAATGAATAGCCTGTTAAACCACAAAGGTGAACCGTTCATACAGGCTTTAGCACAATGCTCTGGCGACGTATGGGAGAGAAAAGCCAGGTAGCACCTACAGAAGCTGCGCCACTGTTGCACCCATTTCATGTGCTCTGCTTAACCAAAAGCACTCTCTCCATTTCTAGCTGGGTAATGAATATAAAGCTGAAAATGTGAGGAAGGAAAGAAAGGCCAACTACACACAGTCAGATAAGTCAAAAGAACTGAAACTGAACTTTATTATTTCTTTAAAAAGTGTTCTACAATAATGGCTCAGAGTACTACCACAGTGTACAGGGACAAGGCAGTGCTCTGGGCTATGACTGTAGATTACTCTGGCATATATAGGTATATTTGTAAGAGCTTAAGAAAGGTTGAAGCAGGGCAGTTCAACATTTCTTAAGCACGTATTTTAATAAGTTTGACATTTTCTAGATCTCTCATAGCAGGATTTACCAAATGCAATGTAGTCACAGAAGTCTTGCATAAATACAAATATCAATACTTTACCTTGAATATTGTATAGGATATAAATTCTGCCTTACCTTTAAAAAAACCTCCAGATCATTATGTGACCCTGGAGTCTTTCCTTTTCTTTCTCTTTAAGAGTTTCTAAATATATATATATATTTA
>NW_009938743.1:977-1823 GCF_000696875.1 Nestor notabilis | reverse complement strand
CTAGAAAAATATCAGGGTAAATACCAGTGCAGACACACCTGCGTTAGTGTAGCTTGCCTGTGAAAAGTTTTAATTTTATTATTTTTCTAATGATTACCTGTAAGATTCCACTGGAAGGGTGTGTCAAGCTTTCTGCTCACTCTTTTCTGCTCACGCTTTCCTTTCTCCCGTCCTGAAGATTTTTAGCAGGGAATTTGGTAAACTAAGGAAATCCCAGGAAATCAGTGCAGGGGCTAAGTTTTCTGAAAACTGGGCAGAGATGAGGAAGGCTGTGATTCCATCCCCAGCTGGCTCTGGCACTTGCTAGGCTCTCTGCTGAGCTAGCCTGGTGCATTGAGCCAACAAAAATGTAACCTGACCAAAAAAATATAGTTAAATAATACCAGCTAGATGGGTCAGGCCATCATAGAACCAGAGCATTGTGCATGTTGCTGAGAGATAGATCTTGAGTACAACTGAGTACAATTTTGTCTAAGATCAAGAAAGCTTATGGCTGAAGGGCAGATAAATTATAGGATGGGTATGTGACTTGCTCCAAGTTCCTGGTACTAAATACCACTTCCACACAGCAGACAATCTCTTTGTCTAATATGTGTACGCAAAATGACATATATATCAAGCAGTTCAGTAAGTTTATCCCTCCACCTTTGTGAAATCTAGGTTTTAGTTTCAAGTTAAATACAAGTTGTTTATTATTTCTTTTCTTAATGTCTTATGCCAGTGCCCCCAAAACCTTACGTTGAGTCCATATCATCCTTTTGTGTTAACTAGGGTAGCTTTATTGGATCAAACTTGAAATATTAGTTTGTCTGGTATCCTGTTTCTGACAGTAAATAGTAAATTCTG
>NW_009938743.1:0-213 GCF_000696875.1 Nestor notabilis | reverse complement strand
ATTATCCGCTACAGATAGCGGGAGCTTCACATGTGTCATTTCCACACCTTGAATTGGGTAAGCAGTGAGTGGGGATGAGTGGAGTCCCTGGTGTGACAGGCTAAACTGCAGAAAAGGGACACCAGATGATTTTCTTCCAAGACCCAGCTAGGCATTGAAATGCTGAGGAAGCTCTATAAGACCAGTCTCTTGTCTAAAACTCCACTTAAGATG